>NW_025999969.1:4673443-4698137 GCF_001458135.2 Marmota marmota marmota
ACCAAAAAAAAAAAAAAAAAACAAAAACATTCAATTCATGAATAGAGGATGTCTTCCTATTTATTTGTATAGTCTTCTTTAATTTATTACATCAATATGTCATAGTTTTCATTGTAGAACTCTTTTACCTCCTTGGTTAAAATTTGTTCCTAGGTATTTTATATTATTTTTGACTTTTATAAGTGGGATATCTTTTTCAGATAGTTTGCTTTTGCCATATTAAGAAAATTACTGTTTTTGTATGTTGATTTTGCCTCTTGTGATGTTACTGAATTTTTAAGTAAATTCTAATAGTTTTGTGGAGTATTTAGGATTTTCTCTATATGTGATCATACTGTCTGCAAACAGGGGCAATTTGACTTCCTTTTTTCCCAATTAGGATGTTTTTATATTCTTTCTCTTGCCTAATTGCTCTGGCTAGGACTTCCAGTTCTGTGTTGAATAGAAGTGGTGAAAGTGGGCATCCTTGTCCTGTTCATGGGGCTTTCATAAAATGACAAAAAGTCTCTTTCTGTGTGGACTTTGTTCGGAGGAATGTACTCAAGCCATGGCTTTGTTTTTGAAGAGGAAGGAAATAAACAAAAAGCCTGTTGCCATGTTGGCTTATGTTCTGTGTAAAACAGAAGGGAGGAAGATAAAAAATAGCATAGGGTTTGCCAAATGGAAAGGACAAATCTGGTAGGGAGAGTGTTATTTTTGAGACTCTTCATATGGAAAATTGTTGGCAAGTTAAAAAAGAAAATGGACATGCCCTTCCCTTGTGTAGTGGTGACTTGGGTGTGCCAGTGGCTCTGGGCATGCTCACCCCACCTTTAGATATGAGCTGTGATATAGTATGGAGTGATGTATCATGGGAGAAAATTTTGCACCTTTTTCTCTCAGTTCTGGTGAAACCTCCTGTTGCCAAGTCCAGATTATAGCTGGTGGATGTGTGTTTTTATGTGCAACACTGTTTGTTTCCAACCATATTTTCAGCTCAGAGCCAAAAGTATGTCTACTAAATGTGACTGTGAGAATTATAAGAAATTCAGGGCTGAAAGGGACCTTCAGATCATTTAGTCTAACCCTGACACCAAGCATCTAGATATGGCCCTTTTAAGTACTAACTGAATGAATTAATCCCCCCCCCCCCTTTTTTTTGGCTATGGGGAAACTAAGAACCAAGGAAGTGAAGACCCTCTAGTTTCAGTTTTTACTGGATTTGGCCTTGACCTTTGTACCAGATGGTCCCTATGCTTGGTTTTGCTTTTTTTAAGCTGTTAGGCTCTGAGATTCAGAGTAGGAGGGATACATGCTTTTATCTGGAAAGAATAGGTGCTACTGGAGTTTTGCTTGACACTCTCATTTGTTTTTCAAAATTTAACCCAGGGGTGCTTTACCCCTGAGCTTCATCCCCGCCACACTCCTCCCACTTTTAAATTTTGAGACAGGGTCTCATGAAGTTGCTTAAGGCCTTGCTAAAATTCCTGAGGCTGGCCTTGAATTTGTGATCCTCTCACTTCAGTCTCCTGAGCCTGTGGGATTACAGGTATGCGCCACCACGTCTGGCAACACATTATTTTCTATATGCTATACACATTTTTTTTCCTTTTGTTAAGGCCAAATAAGTGTTTATTTTTGTTTTGAGGGTTCTTATTTTTTTGGGAAAAGATGAATCTTGAAAAACAAGATTTCTTTGGTTTGCTTTTTTGTCAGGAGCAATTTTGGCCTCTATGTCCATGAGGTTTGAGTGATCCGTTAGCACTCACTTTATTCATTCATTTGTTCTTAATTCTTTCAGTGTAAATTCAATACCTTCTAGATGTAAATACCAATGCTAGGGCTCCTAGACTTTGATTTTGACCTCAAAAGTTTGGGACCCCAACTCTCCAATTTTGGGACTGAGTTAGCCTCTGTTGGTTTCGATGCCAAAGTTGACAATTTTTTTGTTATTTTCAGCCAGACCTTGGACAGGTATTACTTAGGAGAGTTACACAGGAGGAGAATGTCTCAGAGAATTTCAGGTTTATAAGAAATTCAGAGATCCCACATTCAAGTCCCTTTCTATTGTTACAATATTTTTTTTCTATTTTACAAAATGTTTATGAATGACTCTTACAGGATTGATAATGCTGAGGAATAGAGATGGATTAGATATAGTACCTAGAATCAAGGTTTAAAGAACACACACACACACACACACACACACACATTTTTAAATAAAGACAGTTATGATGCTTTGATTAGAAGCACAATTTAAGTTCTGTATTAATGGTAGGGGAAATAAATTAACTATGATCGGAGAAATGAAAGTAGGTTCTTGGAAACAATTTCAGTTCAGCTGAACTTTGATGGTTAGATAGGGCCATAATTTTCAGATGAGGGGAGTGGTTTTCTTTCTTAATTTCTTTCTTTCTTTCTTTCTTTCTTTCTTTCTTTCTTTCTTTCTTTCTTTCTTTCTTTCTTTCTTTCTTTCTTTCTTTCTTTCTTTCTTTCTTTCTTTCTTTCTTTCTTTCTTTCTTTCTTTCTTTCTTTCTTTCTTTCTTTCTTTCTTTCTTTCTTTCTCTCTTTCTTTGTAAGAAGAATAAAAACACAGAGAAAGGAAATCACAAAGTCAGTGTGAGAGGCCTTGAACGTTCAGCTGTGGAATTTACTTTTGTTCTGAAAGTGCTTACAATTTAATCCAGGTGTTTGTTATTATTTTAAATATTAGGGTGACATCTCCAGTCTGTTGTTAGGTGCCAAGTGATGCTATTAACATACCATAAAACAAAATGTATCATACTGGCAGGAAGCCCCATGCAAAGAATTCTGAGTTGCCTGATTGACTTCGTGAGATCCTTGGGGACTTACCTGAGATCCTTGGGGACACAGGATGGCTTCACTTTCAGGTGACGGTTTTGCTGCGCTTTCTCCATGGTGTCCAGTTAATGACTCACAACTCTTCCTCTCTTGTTTTGACCTGCCCTGAAGCTTGCTTCAATCATCTGCTCTCCACTGTTATATAATTTTTGTTTTCATTTCTCCTCGTCCAGCATTTGAGGCAGGATGGTTGCTTCCGTCTGTCTACCTCAGAAAACCGGATATTTTTGTCCCTCAGTGGTTATTCAAAATATTAAATTCTCTTCTTATGAGACTGAAATTTGTCCTTTTAAGATTTCCTTATACTGATCTTCTCCCCATCTTCCTGAATAATGATGCACAGTCAAAGGAAAGGTCCAACCAGGAGGGAGAGAGATGGGTACTATGTACCTCAAGGAATTGATCCATAAAGGTTCAGAAAGAACAAGGTGGGAACAGAGTAACATAAGCTATGACCAGAATTAGTGGAAAAAAGAAAAGAAAGAAAAAGGAAGAGAATCCTCTGACATAATTTATTTTAAAAGCAGCCTCCCAAAGTTTTAAAGCCAATTCAGTCCTTTTCTTGTGGAACCAATTTGAAGTTCATGTATGTGCATGGTGAATGGTGGCTTATAATCATTTCTAATATATTTCAATCAATTTCAGAATACATTTCTACTTACCTATTTTACACATTTCTGAACAATTAAGAACTCAAGCACACAGCCATGGCCACTTTTAATCAGAAATGCACAGAAAGAGGCAAGCTGGATTGGCTTTGTATGATTTGGACAAATCTTTTCATAGCATTTCTTCTACTGGCTGGCAATGTGGTGAGGAAGGACAAGGCTGGGTATAAAAGGAGATCCAGGTGACTGCAGCTAGAATTCAAGGCAGAGACCTGTTGCCCCAGCAAGAACAAAAAGTGGTCAACAAAAGATTGAATGCTCTCTGAGGTGCTTCTTGTTTCTTGCATTGAGAATGCAAGGATATCTTGACCCACAAGAACATACCAAAAGAATGATTAAGTCGCTTATTTCTCCATGGCCCTTTACCTGGTTCCTTGTGGATGAGCAAGCACTAGTTGATTTGTAGTTTGTGGTCCTGGCAGCAACAGTAGCAGCAACAGCTTGCATTTGTGATGATCTTCTACTTTTATGGTTCGTGTATGTAGGTCAGCGTGTGTTTAGCAAGGCCTGACGGGTTTGCTGGTATGCTCCTGGCTCTGCCCAGTGTGACTTCCTATAAGTGAATGTCAAAGTTTTCCTGTTTGCTTTTTACTCTGAATCATCCTCTGGGTATTCAGATGAGAAGAGAGGGAAATTTTGGTGTCTGTACTTGTCAAAATGTCTTTCTCTCTGACAATAGTAGGTCTAGAGTCAATCAGGGGGTGTTCCAGTGTTTCATTTAGAATTTTAAACTTTTTTCTTCTTCTTCTCTTCCTTCTCTTTCATCTTCCCATTGCCCCACTGTTTCCTCCACTCTTCTTCCTCCTCTTTCCTTCTTTTGCAGTGTTGGGGATTGAACCCAGGGCCTTAGGTATGCTAGGCAAGCCCTCTACCACTGAGCTATGCCCCTAGTCCCTTTTCCTTATTTTTCAAAAATGATTTATTGAACATGGTAAAGCATTCTGTGATTGATAGTGGATTATGTGTATACATACATGCCCAACTTTATCAACCCAATTTACTTAAAGTAATCTAGGACACATTCTTACTTTCTGTGGTGAAAGATTAATCATTATACAAAGAATGTCTCATGGGGAAATCCTGTTGTACACTGGGATAACAGTGAGGTTAGCTCTGCTTTAGCTTCTCAGTTTCTGGGTAGGAAGTAATTTTCTGCACTTGTGTATTACAGAAACTTTCCTTTGCCCAACTAAAGTGAAACTTCAGATGACTCTGAATCCTTGGAAGTTTTTAGTGGTTACATCAAGATTGAAATATATTTATTTTATTTTTTTTTACTTATGAAAAAGTAATGCATGTTTTTAACTTATAAAAAGTAATGCAAGATAAATAAATAAATAAATAAATAAATAAATAAATAAATAAATGTTTTTACATGTTACTTTATCAAGGAAAGGTGATGATCTGCATATATACCCCCATTCTCAATACCCAACAGTTGACACTGAGTGGTGGTGTTCTCCCTTCCTCACCTCAAATATTATTAAAACAATAGAGTAGAATGAGAGAAGGGAGGGAAAAGAGGGAATCATGAACTAAAATCCATTTCCATGCATGTATGAGTTTGTTGGGATGAACTCAACTGCTATGGTAAAAGATAAAGCTCCAATAAAAAATATTTGTTGAGTATGTTATAATATTTTCAACTTTGTAGTAACTTTTTTTGGGGGGGTATAGGGTTGGAGATTGAACCTAGGGCACTTTTCCCTTGAGCACTTGTTATTTTTTTTTTTTTTTTAATTCTGAGATAGGATCTCACTAAGTTGCAGAGGCTTGCCTCAAATGTATGATCCTTCTGTGTCCGCCTCCTGAGTAGCTGGGATTACAGTTGTGTACCATCATGTCTGCCTTGAACACCTTTCTTTTAAGAAAGTTCTCATGCTAAATTGTACAACCACATTAGTAATAGTTCAGTCATAGCTTTTACTTCATTATACTTTTTTGTTTTCTTTTTCTGGTATTATCATCCAGATTTTTTTCCTTTTATGTTCATTTTTTTTTTCTACCGCAGTACTTCATTAAGTAATTTTATTGATGGCTATGTAATAGAAATGACTTATATTTTCTTATATATTAAGTTTGGCTACAAGTAGAATTGTAGAACCAAAATTTCACTTGCCTTAATATTCTACAATGATTTTGAACTATCTTTTATTATAATTTACCGGTAAGTACTTGGAGGTGAGAAATCTGATTCCATTCTCATTTTTTTTTTTTTTTTTTTTGCACTTAGTAATCTTTTCCTTTGGGTTTTTAAGCTGTATTTATAGGAGTTCGCAGTTCTATACTGTGTCTACCCCCACTATTCCTCTCAACATTCAGTGACTGGTTCATCTGAGAGTCAGGATCAACTATATTTAGCTAAAGGAGGATGTTTTTGTGTTGTTTGGGGAAAGAAATTCCTTCATTTGCCACAGTAATTAGCTTTCAGACTACTTATTTATTTTCTCTTTTCGTATTTTTTATTGGTGAATTATAGTTGTACATAACGATGGAATTTATTACATATTTGTACAAGCACACAATATTAATTTTAAAAATATTTTAATCTTTTAAGTGGTATAGAAAACAAACAAAAAACTACACATGATTGTTATGGTAATACTTTTATAATGTCCACATATGTACCCTTAGTGAGATATACCTTTCCCTCCAGCTTGCTTGCTTTCTCTCCCTCCCTCCCTCCCTCCCTCCTTCCTTCCTTCCTTCCCTACCTCCCTCTCTCCCTCTCTTTCTTCCTTCCTTCCTTCCTTTTTTTTTCTTGCTTTGCAGTATTAGGATTGAGGGTTTCACACATGCTAGACAAGCACTCTACTCCTGAGCTATATTCCTTTTTAAAGTTTTCTTTAGAGAGAGGGTCTTGCTAGTTGCCCAGGCTGGCCTTGAACTTGCCATCGTCCTGCCTTGGCCTTTTGAGTACCTGGGATAGGTGTGCACCACCACAAGCAGTCTGACAAGTTTATTTCTTTGTAAGTCTTTCAGTTACTGTCTGGTGACCTTTCATTTCATCTTTCAGAGATCTTATTAGCATTTCTTACAGGAAAGGTCTAGTTGGAACAATCTCTCTGATCTTTCTTATGTTTTGGGGGGAATGTCATAATTTCTTCCTGACATTTAAAGGACTTTTTATTTGTTATTTGGTCCCAGGGATTAAAACCAGGGGTCCTTAACCACTGAGAAACATCCCTAGCCTCCCTTTTTATTTTTGTTTTTTTATTTTGAGACAGGGTTTCGCCATGTTGCCCAGGGTCTTTCTAAGTTGCTAAGGCTAGCCTTGAATTTGCCATCCATCCTCAGCCTCCTGAGTCCCTGGGTTTACAGGTGTTCCTCTGCAACCAGCTGAAGGACATTTTTTTAAAAATCTGGTGTAGGAATCTTTGTTGACAGTTTTTTTGGGGAGGGCGTACCAGGGATTGAACTCAGAAGTACTTGACCACTGAGCCAAATCCCCAGCCCTATTTTTATTTTATTTAGAGACAGGGTCTCACTGAGTTGCTTAGTATCTCACTTTTGCTGAGGCTGGCTTTGAACTCAAGATCCTCCTGTCTCAGCCTCCTGAGTTGCTGGAGTTACAGGTGTGCACCACAGCTCCCAATGACAGGCTTTTCTTTTTCTTTTTTTTTTTTTTCACATTGAATATATCATCCCACTTTCTTCTAACCTCTTAAATTTCTGATGAGAAATCTGAAGATAATCTGATTGAAGCTCCCCTATATGTGATGAGTAAGTATACTCTCTCACTGCTTTCAAATTTCTTTGCCTTCATGGGGGCAGGAATGATGGTGGAATGAGATGAACATCATTACCCTACGTACATGTATGACTGCATGTGTGGTGCCACTTTACAGTGTGTACAACCAGAGAAATGAAAAGTTGTGCTCCATTTGTTTACAATGAATCGAAATGCATTCTGCTATCATGTATAACTAATTAGAATAAACAAAAAAATACAAAAAATATTCTTTGCCTTTGTCATTCTTTCAACAGCTTGTGAGGTATCTCAGTATTTGTCTCTTATTATCTCAACTTCAAGCTTCTTGGGATGGCTTTGTCCATTTTTCCCCCAAATATTCTTTCTACTCATCTTTTCTTTTTCTCATCTTTCTGAAATCCCACAGTACATATGTTGGTCTGCTTCATGTACTTTCACTGTCCCAAAGGTACCTTTGGTACCATTTGGTTGTCCTCAGTCTTTTCTTCCTATTTCTTTATTTTATTTGGGGGGGGAGCCTTTTGTGTTTTTGGAGAATTATTTTTCTTTTTTGTTTTTGCTTTTTTTATCGTTTTAAACATTTATTTAATTATTATATGTGGTGCTGTGGATTGAACCCAGAATTTTTTGTATGCAAGGCCAGTGCTCTGCCAACTGAGCTACCTTCTCATCCCTTTTCTTTATATTTCTGAGACTTGATATTTTGCGTTGACTTATTTTCAAGTACCCTGACTCTTTCTTCTATGTGCTCAAACCTATTTTGAATTCCTCTAGTGAAATTGTTTATCATTAACTGTACTGTTCACTCCCAGAATTTTGGGGATTTCTTTTTAAGTTTTCTTTCTCTTTGTTAATATTTTCCTTTTATTAATACTTTAAAAAGTCCCTTTCTTTAGTTTTTTTTTTTTTAAGCATCTTTAGGATAGTAGTTTTAAAGTCTTTATCAAGTAGACTACCATCAAGTCTTTTTGGGGGGACAGGTTCTGTCCATTTATTTTAATTTTTTGCTCTGAATTGGCCATACTCTTTTATTTTTTGTATGTTTAGTGATTATTGTTGTTGTCATTGAAAAAAAAGTACATTTATAACTAATCAGGAGGTAAATCTGGAAATCAGATTTTTCCCTTTTTGTAGGTTTTGCTGCTTTTTGTTTTTCTCGATCCAACCCCTATTCCCCCCACCCCCATGCCAAGAATCAACCCTAGGTGGAAATTTAATGTTTTAGGTATTTTTTGAGCCTCTGCCTTTCCCTGGATATGTGTGGTAACTGTCATTTCTTCCATATATGCAATTCATTTTGAATTACTTACTCATCAGTGTTTGGTTCCCAAACAGGAAAAAGTGAAAGATGCCGGGAAAAAAGAAAGGGGGTGACTGCTTAAGTCCCCTGGAAATCATGTCAGTTAGAGTGAGATGGGCAAAATATTGACAACTGCTTCTTTTTCTTCACATCTTTGATGAGAAGCAATGGCCAATGATCAGAGCATAGATCCCTGATATTTGGAAAACAAGGTTCTTTTTTGCCCACCCTGACTCCTGTGGGATATATGCAGGCTGCTCCAGGAACACAGGAACAGTTGCCTGCCAAGGGACTGAGGGATGGGGGATGGATAGCTGCTACAGTTCCAAGAGCTGAAATTGACCTAAATGAACCAGTTTACCATCTAAGACTTTCCCTTGGAAGGTGGAAGCTTTCAATTAACTCCAGCGTTCCAAAATAGTCACATCACAGAGGCTGTGGCAGTGCAATGGAATGCAGTGGTCTGTCTGGGTGGGGAGACAGACTTCTGTTCCATCCTGTGCCGCCATATTCTAAGAATCTCTTCTTCCTCTTTTGATATTCACTGTACTGAGCTTCGTGGATTCCTCTCCTGCATCTGATTATGTCTTCCCTCCCCCCACTTTAACCAGATCTCCTTTTTTATTCTTCCTGTCCCTACATATAGGTATCCACTTTAGTTCTCCCTGTGCCCTTCTGGCTTCTCTCGGGAGAATTCAGAATTCTAACCTTTGTTGATCTGATAACTGGAATTAGCTATGACTCTTGGCACGGTTTTGTTCTTTGATAGGAACCATAACCCCTATGCATAAGCTAGTTCCACAGGGAAAGCCAGTTCAGTGTGTCCCAAATGCTACTCATCCTCTTCTTCATTTAGAAATACCAGCATATTTTCTGGTGTCACAAAGTGTAAATTCTGTGCTCAGTGTTGATATGACTTTCTTTTTGAGTATATTCACCAAAAGGACTTTTTGGCTTGAAAATCCCTCTCAGGTTTGCTCCCGTCTGTTTTCTTGCTCATCATCTTAGCTCCTTCATTCTCCAGATCACAGATGACTCATGGCCTTAATTCTATCTTTTTTTTTTTTACTTTCCAGCTGCATATCCCTAACCAATTAATAATCCAAAATTGTTATTTTTTCCTTATGGATGTTTATTACCTACCACATTAAATTTCTTCTCTTGGTTGAGTTTTCAGACCTCCATGACCTATCTCACCCTGCACAACATAACTTATCTCCCAGTCTGTTCCCTATATAATCTTTTTGCTCTTCTGAAGATGTCTCCTTGTCACTTCTTTATGTAGAGTTAATTTTCCTGTTTCTTCCTTGCTGTCTGAAGCATCCTCATCTCTTAACTGATAAGTACTCATTCATTTTTAAACAGCCCTAAGTCAGTTGCCACATTCTTCCTCATGTGAGCCAGCCTTCCACTGGCTCTTCCTTGTCCTTGTCTGCATCCTTACTCTTTTGACTGAGTCATGTGGTACAGCAACGTGAGACCAAGGTTTAGTTCTAAGAAGTCCTGTTCTGTTCCTTACCAATGCAGTTCCTAACTCTGCATTCTAAATGAGAATATTAATAGCAGTTTCATAGAAATTTATTTTGAGAATTAATTAAGATAATGAATATAGTATATCCAGCAATATCTAGTTCATAGTGAAGTCTACTATGAATCACGTGGATAGATAAATCACTTAATGCTCTTTGATTTTTCCTGCCACTTAATATATGCCTCTATGTGGAATGATGAAATTATTTCATGTACATCAGTCTTGTCACCAGACTGATTTTCATAAAATAAGAATCACAAAATAGCATGTTGGAGACCTCTGAAAAATCATTTAATTTCACTAATCATAGAGGCTTAGATTTGAGTACTCCTTATCCAGGCAATCATTCTTGTGGTTAAGAAACTGGAGCCCAAATTTCTTGAGTAAACAATTCAGGGTGACATAGTTACTAGGAGAGCTGTACCCCAACCACAATTAGAGGTTTCTGGGTTTCTTAACCTGTACTCTTTCTATTATCTTCTTGTTAGATTCCCTTTTAGCCATTGCCTAAAGTTTGGATCACTACTCAATATTCCTGTGTCACCCATAGTCCTTATTCCATTGTAAGAAGGTAGAGTAGCTATTTGGTTGATATTTGTGCATTGATTGATTGATTGAATCATTCTTTGTCTCTGCTATAGGAATTCTCTGGGAGTAGATCATGCTAAGTATACCATATGTATCACCTTTTTGGATGCTTTTGATGCTATAAGCATGCAAAGGGTTCAACATGTACCACTTCTGTTCTCTGTGTCAGGGTGTTGGGAAGGAAATGGGAGAGGAAGTTATATACATCTTGAGCAAATCAGGCTTTTCTATTTTTAGTCCTTGCTACTGTTTGGAAAGTACAGTCCCTGTTCGTGGCAGTCTGGCATGTGTTTCCTTAGTGCCATTTCAGAAAAGAGGAAAAATAAATATGGGAATTTTTTTTGTAGTGAAAATAGTTACTCAGTGAAATCACATAAGTTTCCCCTTTTTCTCTTGATGAAACCTCAAACCAACTAAGCACAGATTCCTCAACCTCAGCTATGCATGTCACGGCCTCATGTAGAACAGGAGACTGGAGTCAGCAAAATGTAGTTTAGCAAGATATGTTCTGGTGCTTCAGCGAGACAGTGGGTGGGGAAGGCAGGGGTGGGAGTGGTGATGTGGCTTTGACCAGCACCAGACTGATGCCCTATGGAGAAACTGAAGCCAGAGTTAGGTAGGCAGACTTGTAGCACTGGAACCCTTTCCTTTAGCTGTTCCTTCTGCCTGTCTCTCCTTGGCAAAATTCTTCCTAACATCCATTCCATCAATTCCAATCAATGAATGAATTCTCTTCTGGACTTATGATGACTTTTGGGGGGATTTTCCCAGTCCAGAGATGTATTAGTTATCCTCAGCAAACAACAGAGGGACTTATCCTGGTGAACATGATGTGATCTGCATTTAGGGTTGTTTTACTAGAGTGGGACATGACCAAACAAAAGAGGCAGTGGTAGCAGGGATTGGGGTCAACCTCCAGAGTCCATGGGGGCAGACAAAGCCTGAACTGAAGTTCTTCCCATGAATGTGGGGAAGGGCTATTTGGAAAGGAACGGTCCTTGAAAAGGGAAGGGTTCAGGATGCTTTGCAGGATTCTGACTTTCTTCAGGGGAGATGAGTTTGCTTCCTGACTTAGTGTTTATCAAACAGGAAAATCCTCCAAAAAATCAGAAACTCTGAGGCAAGCATGATGTGAACATTACTAGAGGAAATGTTGATAACAGCAATATTGTTCCTCTTTAAGGAGAGAGGGTATACATACAGTCAACATACATAAGCAGCTCTTCTTTGATAAAATTGTGGGAGTAGGGTGAGAATAATGCATTGGTATAATTAATGCTAATTTGTGGATACTGCTGTATTGTTGTCATTGTTTTTTAATTGAATATGTATTAAGCTCCAACAGGGTGCTATGAATAATACCAACTTATAGTTGATTTATTAGAACACTCAGTAGACTTATAAACACCAATAAATGGAAACTCACAGCACCCCTTGGAGGTGGTAGACATCTTTGCCATTTCTACAAATGAGGAGAAGTGAAGTAGATTGTGTTTGCTTTTCTGGCACTGTGGGTGAGAACACAGAACTGTCGAATGAGAGAGAAGTATTCTCCCTGTCCCTGGGAACTGGGTTAGAACACATTACTAAAGAATTCTTAAATGTGTTCAGAGTTGTGGGATTTTAATTAAATTGTTCCAGTTGTTGTTAGCACTTGAATTAACAACAGGCAGCCAAATTTTAGGCCAGCAGATTTTAAATTTATTATGGAAAAGAATTGAGGAAGGCACAGAAGGTTTATTAAATGCAGATGACTAGACCCTGCCTTCATGTGTTTAAACTGTTAAATCAAGAGGGTAATAGCTAAAACTGTCCCCCTTTAATGGGCATCTGAGATGCTTCTATCTCCAGAGGATGCTCAGCTTCCCTTTGCTACCCCAGCTTTGCCTTATTATAAGAACTTCCTTTGGCTACTGAAATCTAGAGCAACCCTGAGACAGACTTTGCATTTCATATTATTAGGGTCTCCTCAAAATCACCTGGTATGATCTTATAATCCTCTATTTTAGGGAACATACCACCAGTGAACATTTACAGAAGGGCTGCTGCCTGCTTAGCATTCTAATGGACATTTAAATACCAGTTCTTGATTTCACCTGGTCTTAAAGATGCCGCTTTGGAACTGGTTTTACATTTCCCTGTTTCATAAGCAGAATCTGAAAGTAACATTATATGATTTGGTCAAACCTCCTGCTTGTTTAAATCCTTTCTGTTTAAATCTAGTAGGGCCTACATTTCACTTTTGAGTTTGAAACACAGGTGGAAAGCTTTGCAGGACTGAAAACATTTGAATATGGCTGTAGAGCCTCCAGACCTGGTTTAAGTATGACACATTTTAAATAAAGCATTCATGTAAAAATGGTGGAGAGGTGGGGAAGGAAAGGTGGAAGGGACAATTAAGCATTTTGTTATTCCTTTATTGTGCATCTTGCTTCTTTTATATAGACTGGGGACTGAACTGACCCTAGGTGAATAGCAGACCTTTGATTGTCACTTGACTCTCCACAGCCAGTGCAAAAGGAAATATTTGTCAGGAAAGATTGCAATTGGGCATGAGCAGCATTTTGGAGGAGAGAGAGGATTTTTAAGTTGGGACAAAAACAGTGAGGTTGAGACAACATCATTCCTTGCACTCTTTAGACTTTTTTCAGCCTCCATCTAGTGAAGTGACAGACTAGTCACTGCAGTCTGTTAATCTGTAATTTTGTGTTCAAAGGTAGAGATGTTTATGTGCTCTAGCCATGCTTGTTCCTCATGTTGTGGAAATCACACGTATTCCTGATCATGGTGAGATCAATAGTTTCCCGATATGTTTCTATACTCACTTTTTATCAATGGCAACCTTTGTCATAAAAATAGGAATTCCTGCTGAGAGTGTTAATGTAAATTGTCTGTGCACTGCTTAAAATATATGTGATTCATACCCTGTGTTTGTTCCCACATCAACACTAAGTCCCAAGATACAATTACCCCTGCCCACTCTCTCCTTTGTCACGGTGACTGTGTTTATCCTTTAGAGATCTGTACCTTGGACCAGAGCCAACCTCCTTCTATGCCTAGGGTCTGCACACCTGAATGGTCCGATCATAGCTGACCATCTGAGTCTGCGCTTACTCTTATTTGTACCTCAGAGAACACTTGTGTTTGCCAAGTGCTCTCAGGTGGTGTGGAAATCCTCTCATGTCTTCATGCTCATATAGTAAATTTCTTAAATATTTTTTTTCTCCATCCAAGGTCTTCTCAACTGTCACTGCACCCATGCAGCTCACTCTCTCCAATTTCTCTATTTAGCTGCTCTTTCTTCTTCCTCTCTTTTTTCTCTAACATCATGTGCTTCATATATTTACCCACATGTATCCTGTCTTTTAATGTGGCCATTTGTGGATAAACTAGTGCCTCTAATGCAGCTGTATTCACTTGTGGGGCAGAGAATTACTGATTTTCCTTTCTCTCAGTCCCTCCTTCCTTCCCTTCTCTTTCCTCCCTCCCTCCCTTCCTTCCTCCCTTTCTCCCTTCCTTCCTTTCTTCCCTGAACTTCTGGTTCCTGTACTCTTAATATTTGATAAATATTTATGGAAAAGTGAATAAAACTATCCCAAATGGGGAAGTAGAAGATGAAAGAAAATGTTGGATCTTGCCTTTTTAATTATAGTTACAGCCATGACCTAATTCTTGGTAACCTAATGCGCTCTTATAATCTCGGTTTGAGCTTACAGGCAGGACTGTTCCCCTTCTTCATTTTCAGCTGGATGTCAAGCAAAGTGCAAGAGCTTTGGAACACAATGTTTGGGTCCCAAATTGTAATTTTTTTTATTTCCTACATGAGTGACCCTAGAAGGGTCTCTCTTTCTTTCTGATCTTTGTTTTCCTCTTTTGTTAAACAAGAAGAATAACTCTTACCAATCTCTAGGAATGCTGGGCAAATGCAGTGAGGTGCTTGTGAAAGTGCTTTCCTAAAGTTAAGCATTCCTTTACTAACAGTGGCAGTGCAGAAGGAGCTAAGGGCCCCTCCCAGGTCCCCAAGGTGACTGTCCCAGGCCCAGTGTGGTGGACTGTTTAGCTGGCTAGAAATGCTGCTGGCTTGTAGGATCTTTACCAGAACTACCTTGAAACAGGAAATTTGGCCAAGAGAAAATGATGCTCAAATTGAGGATGATCATAATGGATCTGATGCATCTTTTCGTACCAAAAAATTATGATTACTGGGGTTTTAGATAATTCCTCCCATATCTTTCCCATTCTAAGCCTTCATGATAAGGCATAGCTTACATTTTGAGGATTCCTCTCCTGACTTCTTGCTCAAATGCTGTCACTCTCACCTCTATTTCCATTTCCACTAACCAGCTAGTGGCTTTCGAAACAATATATGTTTCCTCTACAAAATTGTTACCAATAGCCCTATTTTTGAAATGAGTATGTCAGATTCTATCCTATTAGCTTCTGTTGTATGGGTTCTGTCTTTTCAATGATCAAAATATTGTTTAAACTAAACAGAAATAGAGTAATTTGGTTCCAGTAAGGGGTTAGAAGTAGGAAAAAGAAAAACCCCAAAACAAAAATATAAATACTTCAAGTTCTTTGTTAATATCGGATAGGTTGCATTTATGTGAATGTGTTAGAATAACAGTACTTTTTATATGGGATGAAAATGAAGAGACCAAGTCCAAACCTCTTATTTTGCTGTTGAGAGGCTCAGAGAGGGAGAGTGATGTACCCAGGGTTACCCTGGTCACCTATGGCAAAGCTGGGGCAAAACACTGAGGAGACTGCTTGTCTATTCCCTCTACTTACATACCCTCCTCCCGGTCTACCACAGAGGGTTCTGGGATTACACTGGCAGGTAATAAGCATCACATTTCTGGGTCAGCACTCCTAAATATTCTGACTTTGACCCATGTTTAAGTTTCTTAGGAAAATTACTACACTATGTTCTTACACTGACAGCACATTTTGAGTAGGAGGACTGAGGCTAGGAAGCATTGATACAGAACTCAGTGTCCCATGGTCATCACTTGGCTGTTTAATCATTAGTAAATCACTTAACCTTTCTGGTCCTTTGTTTCCTTTTGGCACAGATGGGAGCAGAGGCCCTTCTTGTCTCCAGTGTCTTTGTATCTAAGGCATTCTGATTTCCCCCTTCCTGGAATTTCTGTACTACTTATCTATATTGCATTCTGGAAAGGCTTTAAGATGGGCTCTTCTCCTTCTGCAGTTTTTTTGGTTTAGTCTCACCAGTGAGACTGGAAGTCTGTGGACAGTGTCGTGTTTCCTCTCTTCCATAGGTTTTCTCATCTGGAAGAAGGAGTGAGAGTAACTTTTTATTTCATGGGTTCTTAAAGCAGCCAGTTAAAGTAGTCTACAAGATATTACTTTGAAGAGGATGTTTTAGAGTATAAGGTGTCAAGGTTTTACTCCTCTTTCTGAACCTTCAGTGAACTATTGTCTCAGACAAGGTAAATCATGTCTTTACTTCTATTACCTCATGGGCCTGACTTCCTTTCTCTGTGCTAATCATTTATAATCACTTTCCCAGCATACTTTATCTGCACATCCTGATCAATGGTGCTTGATACATAGAAGCAGAGCCAAAGATGTTTACAGGCATTTCTCACCCATCATCCACTTGGATGGCATCTCCTTAGTGTTACAGCTCTGGCTATACAACATGGAATGCTTGGTATAGGAACTCAACACTTGTTCTTGGTTTACTACTTGGGTAATAACATTTTGAAGGGTCATTGAAAGGGTTCAAAGGAGAAAAGCTTTGAGAGTGATAAGCTAATATATAAAGTTAATGCCAAACTACTAAGATTCCAAATGTTGGGAAATGTGTAAAGTGGCTTTTAAAATAATGTATCGTACTCCAACTCATTAGACCTGTGTTATCAAAATGCAAAACAAGAAAACTATCTTCCTTGAAGTTTTAAAATAAAGTCAATAGCAAAATTACCTGTCATGTTTTATTTTCTACTGCACAGTGCAGTAAGGATGAAAAATATTTTAGTAACTGTTTAATTTATATGTTCAATTATTGTGCATATTCTTGACTCCCCCAGATATGAAAGTTTCCTTAATGAAAAAACCAAGGTATCTTTTCTCTATCTTTTAAAACTCATATCTACTAATTGTATTTTTTCTTGGTAATTGCGTTATATAAAGGATTCCTAGGGAAACACTGATGACTCCTGATGATTTTATGGGGATGTCTCTCTCTCTATCTCTCTCTCTCTCTCTCTCTCTCTCTCTCTATATATATATATATATATATATATATATATATATATATAGATAGATATATCTCTCTATATATATATATAGAGAGAGAGATATAGAGAGAGTATATATATATATATATATATATATATATATATNAGAGAGAGAGAGAGAGAGATAGTGTGTGTGTGTACATACACACATATATACACACATATATATTTCCTATGTGTGGACTGATTGGCCAAGTGGCTCTCAGACATCAATTTCATCCTCTAAACTTGATGTAGGTCATTCACAGCAGTTGTCCTCAAGCTCTCTTTTACAGGCATGCTTCAAGGTACATTACTGGGGAAGGTAGGGAAGACCCTGTGGGTAGAAGCCTAGGCTTCCTCTACTGGTACTTGACTCAAAGCAGCTTTTTACCTATTTCAAGTAATGAGGTTCTGGATATCAGATGTCTCTGCTGCTTAAAAGAGGGTGCTAATTATATATCCTACTGTCAAATGATGTCTGGGGTGGTTATGTTTATGGTTCTTATTTTATTGATGGAGAGATTGATAAATATGTATTGGTATGTATTATTATATAGCTATTCTCATTCAACTTGACCTGTGTTTTAATTGCAAGAGGCCTTTCAGAATATAGTTTAATATTTGTTTTATAAAGGTGCAATTTGTTAGAAATAATTCATACGTAGGTAAATAAAATGAAAAAGTGAAGTTTTTTTGTTGTTGTTTTGTTGTTTTGTTTTTAACCTCTGTTGGTTAGTTTTTGCTTTCTTTTCTGAATAGAGCAGTGAACAATGAGACTGCTTGTGTCCACATACTCAATGTAAACCACTTTAACCAATTTGGCTTAAATGCTGACTTGACCTCACTCTGGTGGGTTTGGTCCTATTGATGGTGGGCGGCAAGGATAGTGGCAGGCAAGTTATGGAATGTCATTATAGATTTGAGCATTATTGGTGGTTAAAAAATAAAAGACGATCTTTAAGGTTACTACCCCTCATTCTACAGGGGTAACAGCTGAGTTTCCCGAAGGGAAGGTGACAGAAAGTTTATTGGTAGACCTGGCTTCCTCCTGTCCTCCCTGTGAAGGAGTGGCCATGTGCTGGTGGCTCCAGTAGGCTGATTTTGTAAAAGAATAGCCCCTGGAGCATCTCTGAATATTGGAGTGAACCTTAAGGATCCTATGATTGAAATCTGGCATCAAGGTCAGAGGCACATCTGTGACTGAATGCTTGTCATCTTTCTTTCCTTCCATTCAGTTTTTCTCTCTCCCTTCCTCTTCATCCTCTTCTCACTGTCAATTCTTTAAAAAAATTTATTTGCACATCCACTATTCTCCACTCTCTAATTACAGGGTCTCTATTTCCTTGTATGTTTTGATTGTTAATAATTAGCCATGCACATCTTCTGTTCAGTTGGTCATGGCCATAGCTCATCCCTGTGGCAGTTTTGTTACGTGTTTCTCATTTCAGATTTATAAGAGGAGGAGGATTATTTGCCTATCTTATCTTCTTGTCACAGACCAAAGGTTAGGTTTACTAACATGTCTATGGACCTTTGCTCAGGTGCCCAGCCTTGGTTCTATGAGCCTCAGTGTTCAGAAGTGAAGTCTCATGATCCAAAATATGGATCTTTGAGCAATAAGGGCAGGATATAAGGCTATTTCCTTTAAAGAAGATGTGAGTGGGCCACATATTATCAATTTTATGAGTGTTAGGACTGAGAAGGATAAGGTGATAGGGAATATAAAGGAAAAAGAGGAATTGAAGCTTTCCCAAGCCTGGGGTGCAGGTTCTGTCTTGATGATTTTTTGCTGTAAGTATACCAAACCTATGAACAATTCTACCTTCTGATGTTTCCTTCTTCATTTATATAAAAAATATTTATTTATTTATTTATTTATTTCAGTGCTATATTCCCAGTTGTCAAACTATGATTTCACATCAAATCTTGAAGATGCTTCCTCTATTATGAATGCTACCATGTTTGCTCCACAGTTGGCTTTTTGAGGCACCTTTTCCCACTGCCCTTAACTTGTGCAGCTGATGACCTTGGACAATCAGGAGATTTGAGTTTGATGTTGTTTGCATATTAAAAATGTTGAATTGTATTGCTGTTAGCTTCTTAGGAAAGGGAATTATTTTTATTTTTAAATTTCTGTCTCTTCAACATGTAATGACAACAAATCTCAAAGAATATAGTATATTAAATATTACTAGTCACAAAGGGCCAGTAATGTCAGCCACTACTCTGTTAATTCTACGAAGTTGGGGAGCAGGCATTCTTTAGACTGCACACTACTTAGACAAAAAAACAGTGTGAGAGAGAAGCCATTCACAGAAATGAATGATGAGAGTCACGCTATGATCACTGGTATTGCAGAGGGATAGGCAAAGAAGGGTTAGGTTATGGGCTGGGGTTGTGGATCAGTGGTGGAGCACTCACCTAGCATGTGTGAGGCACTGGGTTTGATCCTCAGCACCACATAGAAGTAAAATCAAGGTATTCTGTCCACCTACAACTAAAAAAACATATTTTTTTTAAAAAAGGAAGGGTTAGGTTATCAAATCAGTAGGATTATCAGTAATGTCCTGAAAGAGAGGGTACATTTGATGAGCTATAGTAAGCAGGTTTTTGGAAAGGTGAGCACTTCATCTAAATAAGTGGGGAAAGGATACACATCTTAACATGAATTAAGGTATTTTGTCCCCAATTTTCAACATGTTGAGTCTCATTCAATAAAGTGGCATTTCTACTAGGTAAGTAGATCATATTTGCTATAATCCTCATTGATGTATGCCACCTGTCTCAGCAGTATCAGAAATAATGTGAAAAGGCTGGTCATATTATATATCATGGGAATTATTATAAATACTAATCATACTGTCTCCATTATTATTTTTGTTCAGATCTTGCTTACCCATTATTTGGATGTATCTATTGGTATTTTCATGACATCATTAATAATATGACATAACACGATTGGTTTTAAGACAAAATTATATGTTCACTTATTCTCTCTTCCCCCTCTCTCCCTCTCTCCCTCCCTTCCTCCCTCTCTCCCTCTCTGTCCCTGCCCTCTTTCTCTCTCAAAGGTTCATTTTATTAGAAATCCACCTAGAACAGTTGTTCAGAAAGCATAGTCCTCAGACCAGCATCATCAGTATCATCTGAGAAGTTGATGGAAATGAAAGTTTGGGGGCCTCACCCCAGACTCACAGAATCAGAAAGTGACTGATAAATCAAGCCTTGTAGATTCTTCAGTATATACTACTGCTTGAGAGCACTCATCAAGGCTTAATGATATTCAAAGTTGATTCCTGGCATCACTGTACATGTTAAGATGCATAGGAACCCCGTTTACTGAAGCCCCTCATCACTTTTACTTTTGACCAAAAGAGTTATAATAAAACTATATTCTTGATTGATATCAATCAAAGCATTAATTTTGAGACTGTGGTCAAAGTAATGACTATGTAGTTAACATTTATTCAATACTTATTTTGTGGAAAACAAAGGTAAGCTAAGAGACTGTGCTAAATTAGACTACAAAGATGTGTCACTTCAGTGTGTGATCTTTGGTTCTATTTTGAATGGAAGTTAATGTTCATAGATGAAAAAGATTACCAGGACCACTGGTGAAATTTGACAATGCATATGTATTAGATATTACTGTACCTACATTAAATTTCTTGGATGGAATAATGGAATGAAAAAATTAGGAATTTTTAGGATTTTTAAGCTAAGATGTGCATAGGCAGAGAGGGGAGGTTTCTAGAACATTTTACAAATGATTTAATTATAACAACAAATAGAATTTATGTAGATACATAGCAACTGTGGCAAAGTATGGCAAGTATTGTTGGCTGTTGGTGAATCTGAGTGACGGGTATGTGTGTGAAACTTACTTCCTGCTCATTCAACTTTTCTGTGAGATTATTTTGTTAACATGTTTGAATATGAAGAATGAATAATAAATACAAATATTCTTTCATGCCTTATTACTGGTAATCAATGTATATTACCTTTATTATACCATTGTATACCAGAATGGCCACATCTTTCAGTTGTCTTTTTCCCTCCTCTGTTTAATGCTGAATTCCCTTACTACTACTTGGAACTGATCTTCAAAATACATGTCCTACATGCTAACTTTTGATACAGGCATTTTGTTTGTTTGTTGATGGAACCCCGACTTAGACAATGGGCTATTTCTAGTTATGTTTGAAGAGCACGAGAATTGTTAGGATTATGTCGACCACCTTACTAGAGTCTGTGTGATTACCTAGAAGAAAGAGTAGACAGTAGCAGTATTCTTTGTTCTTACTTCACCTCCTTCGGGTAATTTACCCATCAGGTGACTGGCAGAGCTGCAGAGACAGTGAGTTAAGAGGAAGATGTTGGTACATCTGTAGAATTCTGGTAGTTGGTTATAAGACTATGGCTGCTGGGAACAAGTATAAAGTGCTAAGAACAGCAAGACAGCCCATAAATCTAAAGGTACATAGACAGTAGATGAGAATACGAAGAGAAGGGTTGGGGCTGGAACTTGGGTAGGACTTCAGTTATTTGAACTATGACATGAAGTAGAGTCTTGAATGTGAGAAAGAGTCCTATTCTTATTCATAATGGTGATTAAAATGTAGAAGCAAAGCGATTTTTATAAAATCAGATGGAGCAGCCAGGGGTGGGGGGGTTGCTCAAAATTCCAGAGCACTAGGCTGGAACTTGTTAATAAATTGCATCAACCTAATATAAGAAACTGAAAATGGGCAGCGAGTCCAGTTTAGAGGGAAAGGAGGAGAAGGAGGCTGGAAATCAGTTGAAATCTTACAAGCATGGACTGGTTGCATACCATAATTACTTGTTTCATTGTATAGCTCAGGGTAATTCTGTTACTTTTGAATCTCTGTGGTTAGATATCCCATAGACTTAGAGCATGGGCAGTTGATATACTTGCTACTACAGTCAAGTACAGATGTTGAAGTCCTGATTATATCCTGTCTCTTTGCTGATACCCCTAGGGAACACTTAATGGATGATGCTTCCCTTAAGAAGAAGAATAATTAACAATAGCTATATTATTCCTATTAATTTATAGTCACTAGTTGCTACAATTAATGCCATTTATGAAAATCATCATAATTATGGCACATTACAATTTATAGAGTATTTTCCCATCCATTTTCTTATCTGAATCTTGTAACATCCCTCTGGTGTGGGCAGGGCAGGTAATGTTCTCTTCATTTTGCAGATGAAGAAACTGTGGTCCAGGGAAAACCGTAACAGACTCTAGTCCACTGTCTTGGCCAACATAGTGTGCTATCTGTGTGTACTCAGAAATTTATTTTTTGAATTCATATTTATGATAATATTTTACGTCCACAACCAAGAAAATCAAATTCAACTGCTTCTAATTTGTCTTCCCAGTGTCTTGCTTTTCTGGGACCCATTGATCAGTGTGTTTACTTGCATTTTAAATGTTAAAGGGGCTTTATTTTTATAATTCCATGGTGTTTCATAGTTATTAATGCTCTTTGGGATAAAGATGGAATTACCTTGAGTAGAGGGATTAGCTCCTTGAAAACATCTAGGACAAAGAGCCACTGGCCTTAAAACTTAGTTAGCCTGAAAACTCAGACTCTGAGAAAAACACAGCCATACTATTAAAATGCCATTTTTTAAAACATTTTTTACATTTTTGGCTGAGGAAAGGGTGCTGAGGAAAATCTTTTTACTTCACAAGCCCAACATGAACTTTTTGTTATCCAGGCTGACATACACATACACATCGGCATGCACACACACACGTGTGCATACACACTGAGACTTTTGGGCTCCCTTTTTATATAAGACACTCGAGCCTCACTGCTTCTTATTATATCTCAAGCTGCATTTAATCCAAAGATGTTGATAAGATAAAGGTTTATTGGGCTGGGGATGTGGCTCAAGCGGTAGCACGCTCGCCTGGCATGTGTGCAGCCTAGGTTTGATCCTCAGCACCACATACAAACAAAGATGTTGTGTCTGCCAAAAACTAAAAAATAAATATTAAAAAAAAATTCTCTCTCTCTCTCTCTCTCTCTCCCCCCCCTCTCAAAAAAAAAAAAGATAAAGGTTTATGGCTGGACCAATGGCAAAATCATTATTTGTTAAAGTATTGACCCCCAAATACTCATTGAACACTTACTTGGGTCAGGTCCCTGAGCAAGATTCAGGGGAAGCAATGAGGACCAAACCAGACAAAGTCCTTGCCCTCAGGAAACTTCCATTACCTCCTAGGGAGAGATTAATCATCAATAGACAAGTGCCCAAGAAGCTTGGCGCTTAGATGATACCACATATTATTGAGGTGATAGAAGAATGTAGCAGCTCGTAACGATATATACAGAGAGTTAGAAAAATCACAAGATGGCTACTTAGGCCATATGATAAGAGATACTCATATTTCAAGAAGTCTTAGAAACAGAGACACCCAATTACCTTAGGAGGCAAGTGGCAATTCAGGTCTTGTTCCACGGCTACAACTTCATAGAGAGCTGATATTATCAGGTTCAGGAGGGATTCATTCCTGGCTGAATTCATAACAGGTTTACAGATACATCAGATCCCATTAAGTTGCTTTTACACAGACAAATAAATTAATAAATTCCAGGACTCAGGGAAGCTGGCTTGGTAAGCAGTGTACTAGTAAAAAAAGGAACTAGTGTTCTTAATAGGCAGTGCTATTATGCATTATGCCTGATGTCACATATTCTCTCAAACAACCTATTTACTTCAAGCATTGTGAGGTTTAATGGTAGCCTGCCAGGGCACCAGATTTTTGTTGTTGTTACTGAGGATATTCTATATGCTTGGCTAATGCCTTTTCTAGGCTCTTGCTGGCATTAAACACTATCCTGACATTTGTCATCCTTCAATAAGTCCTTTTAGATTCATTAGATGATAATAACTGCCTATTGTTTTATTTCTCCTGGGATTCTAAAGATGCACTTTGAGTGATGGACTGACTGTTAGATGTGCATCAGGCATAGATGATCATTATTACACTGTCAACTTAAAAGATTTTTTTTATCTTGTCCTCTTCCAAATCATGGGTTCACCTCACTTCATATATCCTTGCCTTAAAGTTTAGGCATACTCTTTACTTGTTTTTCCCAAACCAGATCACAGTTCTTGGCAATGTCCTATGGCAGTGTTATTGCCCCAACTCTTATCCTGTTGATACTGAGTGCAGCTATCTGGGAGTACTGATGCATAAAATCAAGAGATCCCCAACCGTCCTTAGTGCTCACTGTGACTTCTTCCTCAGCAGCCCATCACCAGAGCCTGTATGGTCTCTTTTAGTTTATGTTTTAGGTGCATTCCTGGGCCCTGCTCTCCCCAGATACCCAAACACTTTCGTGCCCTCATGTCTTCAAGTGCTGATTTTTTTCTTCTGGACAGTGATTCTCCCTTTCTTGCCCATTGCTACTCCAATAAAATATCATTCTACACCCTAGTTTCTGAGTGCAGAGAGCCTGAGATAGCTCCTCAATTGGTCTGTCTCTTAGGTGCAAGGATGATATTATGTCTAAAATAATCATATGGAGCCCGACCCCACCGACTGTAGATCGTAGCCAACTTTTTCTTCTTTCAGACGGCGCGTCTCTGATTTGATATCAAGCTCCTTGATCCATTTTGAATTCACTTTTGTGCATGGCGAGAGAAAGGGATTCAGTTTCATTTTGTTGCATATGGATTTCCAGTTTTCCCAGCACCATTTGTTGAAGATGCTATCCTTCCTCCATTGCATGCTTTTAGCCCCTTTATCAAATATAAGATAGTTGT
>NW_025999969.1:4701006-4713419 GCF_001458135.2 Marmota marmota marmota
GCATTAAAAAATGACAAAATCATAGAATTTACAGGGAAATGGATGGCATTAGAGCAGATTATGCTAAGTGAAGCTAGCCAATCCCTAAAAAACAAATGCCAAATGTCTTCTTTGATATAAGGAGAGTAACTAAGATCAGAGTAGGGACGAAGAGCAGGAGAAGAAGATTAACATTTAACAGGGATGAGAGGTGGGAGGGAAAGGGAGAGAGAAGGGAAATTGCATGGTAATAGAAGGAGACCCTCAGGGTTATACAGTGGAGGAGGTAGAGAGAGAGGAGGGGAGGGGAGGGGAGAGGTGGGGAGGGTGGAGGATGGGAAAGGCAGCGGAGCACAACAGACACTAGTATGGCAATTTGTAAATCAATGGATGTGTAACTGATGTGATTCTGCAATCTGTGTATGGGGTGAAGGTGGGAGTTCATAACCCACTTGAATCAAAGTGTCGAGTATGATATGTCAAGAAATTTGTAATGTTTTGAACAACCCACAATAAAAAATTAAAAAAAAATAATAATCATATGGTCTTAGGAAAAAAAACATTTTTTTTTTTTAGTTTTTCTTTTCTGTCAAAAGGGATAATTCTACCTTAGCTCAATGAGATTTAATGAGAATCTTTAAAAATAAGAATTTAAAAAATGCATGATGGTGTCAGGAAAAAAAAAACTTGGAAAAACAGAGTGCAAGCTTGATTGATTTGAACTCATAAGGCTATCTATGGAAAATTATTTATTTTAATGTGCATGTTTTTTCTAGCAGGGAAATCCTGGAGGCAAGACCCTTGAGGAGAGGCGCTCCAGCTTGGATGCAGAGATAGACTCTTTGACCAGCATCCTCGCTGACCTCGAGTGCAGTTCCCCTTATAAGCCCCGGCCTCCACAGGTGAGTGCTGCCCTTGTGGTCACTCCACATGGTTACCTGCAGGTATTCTTCTCCCTCTCATAGATCAAGCTACTTCCTTCTGCTCTGTCATTCTTCTTTATTCTTCTTAGAGTCAATAGTCTAAGCTGGGTTTTTACTTCATGCCAATATGTGCTAATGAACGGGCAGAAACTTCTTAAGGTGATTTTATTAGTAATTTCCTTTAAAATAACACGATAATGTTATTCAAAAATATTGTTGAAAAGTGAGTCTCTTTTTATGCCATTGCTCTATTTTCTGGCTTTCAGTATGGATATTATATTATATGTTATACAGTCTCTATAAATCTGACTTATCATGAGGAGCTCTTTTATAAGGAATTCCTTGTGTGGGACATTGAGTTGGTTTCCATTTTTGTTATGAGCAAAGCTACAAGGGACTTGTTCATGTGTATTTTTTTTTTTTAATTTGTTTGGAGCTATTTCTCTGCCTCAGAGTTCTAACACTGGGATTCCCACATGGAGGAGAATGACTAGATTCTTTAGTTTCCTTCTGAAGGTTGGGACTAGTTTATACTGGCACCAGCCACTTGAATATATGACTTTCTTCTCAAATTCACCAGAATTAGGTGATAGTAATTATTCTGTTTATTTTTTTAAGTGCAAATGGTGCCTTGTTAATATTTTTTTTTCTTTGCTATTTTTGCTTTCTTTGGAATTGGGTTATTTAAAATAAACATCTTAGTTTATTATTTGCATTTTGAAAGCTGCTCTTCCAAACCCAGTTATCATTCTCTTCTTTTCTGAGGGTCATGACAGATCTGTTTTGTGGCTTCTAAGTCCTTAGAAGACAGCCATCAAAACTCTAGATGTATATGATTGGACAAGTATTTTTGTCACTGTGTTGCTGGACTCTTTTGTGAGGTGTGCTTGACTAAGTGACAGTGTGTACACCACTCTGAGTCCCACTCCAATTCTTGAGCAGCAGCTGCTGTATTAACAATGATTCCTTTCATGAATTAAAAAGCAGTCCTGCGTCTCTGCTGTCAGTCATGCTAACACTTAACTGCACATAAGGTTGCAGTTCTGTTCTCTTTAGACACATTCCCATTACCTTTTCTACACATATAATGGAATTGTCAGGTATGTGGGGGCACAAGGCAAAACATACTGGAGATTAGCTATTCCTTATCTATCTATCTTTGCTTGTGGCACTTCCAGTCCTGTTAGTAGTAAAAATGTCCTTCATTTCTACGAACATAGACTGAGCTGTTGGTATATAGCAGGCATTGTGGTCTTTTGCGGGAACTCACAGGAACAGGAAAATTGATCATTGAAAGAGACATATATGACTCGGTTGTCAACTTCCAGTAGCCCCTACTATTATGTAAGGTAAACTATGGTTCATACTCTAAAGCACAAGGAAGAGAGTAATTTATGCTTTCAAATGTGGAAAATCTGAAAATTCTCATCAGAAGCTTTCCATGTTACTGGAAGGACGAATGGCATTGGTTTTTGAAACAAGAAGGAAGAAGAACCTTAGAAAATAGATTTTTACTGACCCAGGATGGGGTGGCCAAGGCTGCCTTCAGATAAGGACAAGCATTTGGAGTTGTGAAATAAACCATTAGAGGCTTGAAGTGTTGTGGGGGCTGGATGGTTTCCCTACAGCAGACTATAGGATAGTTTGGAAGACAGATTCTTTTGGAGGTGATAGGGAATACTTGAAGGTGATCAACTAGGCGAAAGCTCAAATTCACTAAGTGACACAAAAGGAACATAACAAACAAGGCTAATTCTGCAGGAAGATGGACCCAGGTCTGAGAAAATTTTTTCCAGTAGGCCCATGCTTTATGATTTGATGATATTCATCAACTCTCCATTTCCACCTGATGAAATACCTTTAGTCTAGTTTCTTATGGCAGCAAGACTGTCTTTGCCACTGATCTCAGTCACATTATGCCCAAATGCTTCTATGCATTCCTGTCTTATTATTTTAGCGGGATTTTGCTTTCATCTTCTCGCTCCAAAGTCTTAAAACCTAGAGGGTTATATATGGATAAGATTATACCTTGAGGTTTTTACTTAGTGTAGCTTTCATTCTTTAAGGTGATGTCTACACATGCCTCCCATAAACCATTACATTTTAATGGGTTTATTCAGCAGTGATGTTATTGTTTGAGCAATCTTACTGTGCACACAAACTCAGAATCACTGTTATTTGGACAGCAGTTGACTGATTGTGAAGCACTTTCACATAGACTCTCACTTGTGTGAGATATAGATAACTCTTGAGATATAGAGAACTCTGATATATAAATGGTTTGCTTATTTCATGGATGAGGAAATGAAGGCCCAAGAGATAAGTGGCTTGTTTTTGACTACACTGTATGAGCCCAATTGGACCTTGAATTTAGGCCTGTGTTTGGCTTTCAGTTTTAAAACCAGATTGAAGATATCAGGCATATTTATATCTTTCATATTTTACCATTGAAATTAGTCATGTAATTGACAGTGTCCCTTGAGTATGGCTTTCCCATAAAGAGAAAAACATTCAGAAGGTATAACAAAATAATTATGATTAACATTAAGTTGACTATATCCATAATTGGGGCAAAATCTACTTATAATGTGCCTGTACCATTCAGAATTTAAAGGATGATCCATCCTATTATTTTTCAATTATTCCAATATAGGGAAGAAAGAGTTAATTAGAAGATAGATCTCATCCTTCTGAATTATATTCACTCTGGTGGAACTGAATTAGATGTGTTAGTATTTATTGGTGAATATAATTATACACTGTGAGAACAATAATCACATGCATAAAATATTAAACGTACGTGACAAAGGGAGATTATGTCTATAGTAGACTGTGCTGTTGTAATTAAAAGGTATTTGAAAAATCCTAGAAACATAGACTGTTAACCTACAACTTTGATGTTTCTGTTGTTGAGTCAAAGCAAATTTCAAATTTAAAACCTAGTGAGTCACCTGACCACCTCAAGTAGGCTAGTAAATCTGATTTCTCATGAGTCAAGCATGTGTTGTATGTTTTCCCAAATCTGCCTCTGAATCACCTTTGTAAAGCTGCTTTGACTCATGGATCTAGGGGGGGGATGCTGTATATGTGGAATATTTGTTCAGTAAGATGTTTCAGGGAACTCTACTCACATAGTAACTGTGAAGAAGTGCCTGACCTTTTGAAAATAGATTTTTACTGAAGCATTTCCCTCCATTTTCTAAAGGGACCTTTCCCACCCTCCAATTTTCCATATTTAGTTCTGTTCACTTATTCATCCATATGTTTGTTTAGGCAATGTAGCCTAATTCTACATATTCATCTGTCCATCCAGTAATTTGCTTAATGAACATTGAGATACCTACCATGGATTAGGTAGTTAGAGTTAGTGCTTAGTCTAGAGTAATTCCTAATCTTATAGAATAGAGAAATACATAAATAATCCAGAGTGACACAAAAGGGCCTCATTGTACACTTATGTTATCATGTGACTCAGTAAAAAACTGTTCAGAGATTTAAAAAAAATGGGAATGTCAACACTGTACCTTCTACATTTTTAGTTTCTGGAAGGGTTGCATAGAGCAGGAAGCCTTTGCATTCACATAGCTGTATGTGTTACAGGAAGCACATTGGAATCAAGGTACCAGAGTAATAGGAATAAGAAAGTACAGGAATGTTGAATAATGTTTCTTTGCTATTGTACTAACTGAATTATTCAATGTGGGGTATAAAAGTCTAAAGGAAAACATCATATAAAAAAAGTTAAGCATACATAGTACCTAGTAGCTTTTGATTTGTTTTTTGTTTGTTTTTTATTTCATACATCAGCCAATTCTCGATGACATCAAGTGAATGTCTACAACTCAATCCAATTCTGACATTATGTACCTCTAGTTACTACTGTCACATTAAGGAGGAGAAATTTATTGGGGATAGCAAATGTGTTTCTGGACACAGTTAATTTGGGGATAAAACCTTCAGCAAAGTTTGCATGATTTCTATAAATATATATTCATGATGCATATATGAACAAAGTTATACAATTAATATACCTTAGTAGTAGTAGAAACTAAACTTTGTTCAGCATATAAAAATGTGCATATTAGCTAGTAGTTTTAAAAGAACAGATTTAAGACATTTGGATGTGGTTGTTTTTGATCCTGTTTTCTAACCTAGAGCTCCTAACCCTCTTGGAATTTCCTGGGTGATAGACACATTCCTTGTCATAATGAGGTGAATCTCGAGGGGTCCTACATGGGAAGAAAAAGCTTTGAGTAGAAGCCTGATATTTTGAGCTCCCACCCTTTATCCTGTGGAGAGGAGACCCTGGGAGGTTGATTAATGATTGATCATGCCTCTGTGAAGAAAATTCTGTAAAAATTCCATAAGAGAGAGTTCAGATAGGTCCCCTGTCAGTGAACATATGCATATGGCAGGAGGGTGGCATCCTTCAACTCACTCCACCAGGACAGAAGCATCTGCACTTAGGACCTTCCAGGCCTAGCTCTGTTCACTCTTCATCCACCCATTCATATGGACCTTTTATCTTTTTTAATACACAGGTAAGTATAAAGGAGTGTTTTCCTAAGCCATTGCAAAAATTATCAAACCTGATTTTGAATACCTCCATTTTGTTACTAGGTTCAAATGAAATGTGGGTAGTAACTTGGTGGATCATTGTGTCAGAATTGGATTGAGTTGTAGGACATCCACTTGATATCACAATATTGGTTGTTGTATGACAAAAACTCCAAATGTATGCTATCAAATGTGAAGGCTTTAACTGGGCACATGGAGCACACCTCCAATCCCAGCAGTTCAGGAGGCTGAGATAGAGGGATTATGAGATCAAAGCCAGCCTCATCAACTGAGAATGCCCTAAGCAACTTAGTGAGGCCCTGTCTCGTCTCTAAACAAAATATAAAAAAAGAACTGGAGGATGTGGCTCAGTGGTTAAGCACCCCTGGTTTCAATCCCCAGTACCCAACCCCGCCGTCCCCCCCAAAAATGAAGGCTGTCTGAGTTGTATAGAGAAAACAACTGAGTTTTCCCTCTTCAACTAATTTGAAAAAAAAAAAAAATGGAGACATTGTAATGATAAGGACAGGAGCTTTGACTGAAAGTGTGCCAATACAAGCACACTGTCTTTTCAATTCCATGGAATCACCTCTCTAGAAAGAGCTCCATATGAACTTGGCCACACTACCAGTCTGAGATTCTTTTTCATTACTGTATTTCTACAATGGGCATGGTTAGTACCATCCATCTCCCTTTCACAGAGATACAATATTGTTCTGGGGCTACAAGAAGTTGTTGGCTCATAAGAACAGTCTATGCAACCCTTCCCATTTCATTTTGGGGTTATTTGCATGTGTCTGGAGTTTGCTTTCAAGATTCAGGTCTTTGAAGTTTTGAGCTGATCATTTCAGAGGCTGTTTATCCTGTAAGTGATATATTTAACTTCATCACTTAAAGCATGTAAAAATGATTGTAACTTCTTGGTCTGTTTGGAAACTGAGTACTTAAAATGCTGTGTGGTCACGTGGATACATATGCAATTGTAATCCCAGTGCTCCCACAGGAGGTGCCTTCCTCAGAGCAGTAATCTATTAGGCAGCCTGAGAAACTTCTTCAGGGGTTATGTGTCCTATTGAAAGCTTTTTATTAGGAATCATGTGGCCCGCGGGCTTGGATGCAGTATAATCAGGGTGGAGACTTGTGGTGCCATGGATCTTCTCCCTCTCTTGTGCTCTGTGTTTTAGCTTGCAAAAATCATGAAGAGCTCCAGGGCAGACTAGTTAGTAATTAAAAATTTTGAATTCACATTAAGACCATTCAGGCTACTGAGGAATGAAAACTGTAACATGCGGGTACTGTGTGACAAGACACAGGCTGTCCTTGCAGACAGGGGACCTCACTGATTTTTAATCAGCCTTTTTGAGAATTGAGAGAGGAACTAGATATTTCTGTGTGGAAGAAGAGAATAGAATAAAAGAATTTACATGGTTTGTAGAGAAATGGGTTTGTCTGTATCTGTATACTTGTTTACTAGAACATTGTTTGTATACCTGTTTACTATAACTTTGAGTGGTATATTAAAAGTTGAAAAATGCCAGAAACCTCATTTTTAAGATGTTAATATGTAAGATGTTAACTGGAATACAGTAAAATAACATGTGAAGAATACCACTTTAAGAGAAAAAGGGATCTAATTCTTTGCAATGCCCAAGTTTATAGCATCTGCATTATTTTGAGTTAGTCTCTACCTGCCAGGAGACCTCCACAGTTAAATAACAATGAGGCGGGGGTGGAGGATTGGTTGGCTGACTCACAGTTGCATGCTATAGGCTTGATGATGGACAGTTAATTTTTAGACTACAAATAATTGCATCTCAATACTGTTTATTCCTCTTCTTTCTTTTTAAAAGGATGATGTTTGAGTTCATGTCTTATGTGACCAGCATAATCCAAGTTAGCTTTTAAACTTTTTTGGTGGTTGTTTGTTTTTTCCTGGTGCTGGGAATTGAACCCAGGGCCTCATTCATGCTAAGCAAATGCTTCCCCACTGAGCTACATCCCCAGCCCCTAAATTTTATTTTGAGTACCATGAAATATAATATTTTTAGTGGAAATTTAGCCTCCCAAAATTTACCTTGCATTGCATATCAATAAAACAATTGCACAAAAATGCCTTTTTTTCCCACATGTCCCTGTTTTGAGGAGATATTAGCTCCCAGCAGTGACTGGAGAGGCAACTGAGCACATAGTTGCTGAAAAGTGCCATGGAGCCCTTGCTCTGCTAAAGCCAAGGAGGAAGGTGCCTTCTGTGGTACCTCAGCCGTGGTCCCCGTGGTAGCCTTTCACTGTGGTTTGTTTACTGGACCTTGATGGGTCCTTGGCTCAGAGATGATTCTGTTATATTACACTGAATCACTCAATCCAGGCATTGGTTTACAAAGAAATGCACAAAGCTGCCTCTTGAGTGTTTCTATTTTATAGCAGCATCTTAGTGGAAATAATTAGCCCTATGTCCAGGCAAAAGCACAAATCACATTTGCAAAATTAAAGAGTGTTCTTGTCAAGACTGGCTTTCCTATTTCTTTTTTCCTCTCCCACTGTTTAAATATCTATTTTGGTAGTAGCCTTAGCCCTGAAAACCCCATGGTCCTTTTTTCTTTTCCTTTTCTTTTCTAATTTAAAAAGCAAATCAGCAACAGAATACAAATACAGCTACATTTCTTTTTCTCAAGATGATTTGACTCAGCTATGGAAAATGCACAAATTTATTATGTTTTAATAGAAAAAGCCATGTCTCTGATAATCTATAGTAATTGTGTTGTCCATTTTGATACATGTTTCTTTATATGCTTGATAAACAAACTGAAGCTTAATTTTGAAAATGATGATCTCTTCAGACTTAAGATTGGAGGTATTTAATAACTAATTCTGCTTATCAGCATTTGGCATGGGGAGTAACGGGTCAGTCCTTCATGCAAAACATCATATTGGGGTTTAACTGTTGAAGTTCTACTCACAGCAGGAAAAAATTACCAAGAAAACCAAATATTGTCTTTCAGAGGATATATTAATTACAAAACTAAAAATTCAATTCGCTATATTTCATAATTGGAATATAGGTATTTTCTTTTGAAACCATCGTCTGGAGTGTGTTGAAATAAAAGACATAAGTTGGGCATGTACTGCTGTTGATTCCATGGCTATAGTTTTTATGTGGAAAAGCAACTGAGTCACTTGTGCATTTTGGAATTTATAATCTAATATGTACCTAAGCCATGTTGACTTTATGAGGGCCAGTGTCACAGAAGGGGATTGATTTGTGTTTCATCATACTGAATCACAAATTAGTCCGATGTAAAACAAAATCTCTCGACAATTTATCTCACAGAATATACCCAGTAGAGACAAAATAAATTGTAAAATCACGTAAGTCTTTGGTAAGAAATAATTGTAATAAATACCAGACTATACGATCCCTGAGGCAAGATTATCATTTGTTTCCTGGCACCTAAGAGGCACGCAAATTTATGTTTGCTGAATAAATAAATTAAAGTTGTCATAAATTCTGAACATTTCTGCTTTAGAAATATGCTAGAAATTAAATCTGGAATTGACATGCAGTTAAAGCACATGACAAAAAATTTCTGGCATTTCTTTAATAAACATGTATTTCCACTAATAAAAAAGTTAAGTACAACTGAGGTGGATGATTTCTTGCAAGGGCAAACTAATAGTAGCCCCTGATTCATCTAAAATGTCTAGCTTTAACCCCTAGATTGCTTTTTATCACTTGAAGGCAATGTACTTTGTTGAGGAGATGATGTTGACGTTGTCCTAATTCAATACTATCCTTATTCTCTATTATTGGGATAACATAGATATAAATATCAAGTTTTTTTCTCCTATATTTCTAAAGAGGACCATTATGATCAATATGATAAATTTAAATGATCAATATGATAAATTTCTTGGATTCAATGATAGGAGACAAAAAAAAAACTGGCAGATACGTTGACATATTCTTACTTTAAAAAATAAAATAAGCAGTGTGTAGATTCATTTATTTATTTATTTTATATATAACAGTATAATGCATTATAATTCTTATTGCACATATAGCGCACTAATATTATATGCTTCTTTTGCTTTGACTACAAGGAAGCTCTGCTTGGTTAAAGGAAGTCTCCAAGATCTCTCTTTCTTTCTTTATAGAGCTTTTTCTAATACTTCCTGACCCAGTGTTTGAAATAAAACCAGTATATATCAATTATAAGCCATTTCAAAACTTACTAATTTCCAAAGTCTAAACCATGCTTTTTGAATGAAAATTAACTTTATATACATTTATATACCCGAGGACATCTTTAAAGATATGTAAACTGATTTTTTTGTAAGAGATAGAATAAAATTCTAAATGGATTCTTTGTGTATATTGATGGTAAACAATGGATCCATTAAAGTGACATATTCTGCTGGTATTAATAAATTATAAGATTTAAAGTGACCTAAAGAATAGGATATTCTGATCCTTTGAAGAAGTAGGTTATTTTATAGAGCTTGAATTGCTTATGGTCATACGTGTGAGCCCATAATCCAAAACATTTTTGAAGTGTCTTGAACTCTTTCTAATTCCATATTGATGATGTACCGCTCTGCAAAGATATTGATACATCTTGCATCTTGCAAGGGGTGCTAAGCTTCTTAGTAATACCCAGTATCTTCTGTGCTCCTCTACCACCCAGCTGACAAAGGGTGATATTTTATTTCCCAAATGGCAACTTTATGCTAACTTGATCCTTAGAAGGCAGTCAAAGCCAGGAAACAGTTTTTAAACAGCATCCCAGATGACTTAATATTCTATGTAATATTAATGTTAAAGGTTCTTTTTCATCAACTGGTCTAATTGCTAAAATTATGTTGTTTAACTTTTGATTATGGTAAACCTATTTTACAGTCACTTGTGGATAAGATCTCAGAAACAGTAGGAGGTTGGGGCAGATTGGGAATCAGGGTGGTATGTGTGCAGCTCTGCTAAAACAAGTTTCCTGAAGTACCTTCTGAAGGAATAATGTGTATAGAGAAGTATCATTCATGGTCATCACCTTTCTACCACTGTTGGTCATGGAAAAAGGGTAAAGAAACAAGAGAATTTGTGGGTGATAATATGACAAAAGAGGCTGAGCTCTATCTTAAAAACTGTGATTTGTAAAAGGTGGCTTGTTGAGAAGGGAAGTTGGATTCAAGAAGGTGAACATTGTATAAGTATTTTCAGTAGTAGTTGGATTCCCACTCTTATTTACTGGTTATCTGCTCATTTTTTCTTTTTTCCATTGACTATTAAAGCATAAAACCTCTGTTGATTTGAGAGCTATATTAAGGTAGCCCTGACTGCATCAAAGTACATCCTGTGTTCATTGCTTGGAAGACATACTATGTTAATTGGCATGCATCCTATTTAGATAAATAGATTCTAAGCAATCCCTATCAGAATCCCAGCTGACTTTTCATAGGAATTGACACATAGAACTTAAATTTAGATGGACGTTCAAGGGACCCAAAATAAATCTGAAAAAAGATGAGGAAAACTACAAAAATCACACTGCCTGATTTTGAAATGTATTCAATTGTTACAGGAATCAAGCAATGTGCTGTTGGAATGAGATACACATATATATTGATAGAATAAATCTGGGAGGCCAGAATAAACCATTATGTTTGTGGTCAACTGATTTTCAATAGGGTGTCAAGGCACCAAAAATAGGAAATGTTGGTGGAACAACTGGGTATCTATATGCAAAATAGTGAAGTTGGACCCCTTCTGCATGTCACATTTGAAAATTAATTTACATTGGGTCAATGACACAAATACAAAAGTTACAACTACAAATTATTAGAAGAAATCATAGGACAAATAATGTTCATGAAGTTGTATTAATCAGTGATTTCATAGACATGGGAAACACAAAGGGAAAAAAATACATAAATTGGACTTCATCAGATTTAAACAGTTCTATACTGACACCATCAAGAAAGTAAATAAGAAACCTATAGAGTGTGAGAATATATTTTTTAAGTCATATATTTGATACAGGAATTGTATCTACAATATATTAAGATGGTTGTGATAAAGGGCAATTAACCCAATTAAAAATGGACAACAGGCCTGCAAGGTAGGCAGACCTGCGACCGACCGGCAGACAGACCCAGCGGCCCGCCGGCGTGGCAGACACATCACCCCAATTGGAGGAAGGGCCCAGCTGCTGCCAGCAAGATAGGCAGACCGCACGTCCCAGAGAAGGGGCCCAGCGGCCCGCCGGCCTAGTTTAAAGATCACCCCAATTGGAGGAGTGGCACAGCTGCCGCCTGCACCTGCAAGGTAGGCAGACCTGCAACCTGGAGAACAGGCCCAGTGGCCCGCCACTGTGGTAGACAGCTCACCCCTATTGGAGGAAGGGCCCAGCCGTTGCCCGCAAAGTAGGCAGACCAATGGACCCGGAGAAGGGGCCCAGCGCCCCGCCGGCGTGATAGACAGATCACCCCAATTGCAGGAGGAGCACAGCTGCCGCCCGAACCTGCAAGGGAGACTTTGCAACTATACAAGAGCAATATAAATATATAGGGGGAAAATTAAATAACACAACAGTTTCACCAAGCAGAAAGAAACGCGAGCAGTATGAAAAGACAAGGAAAGAAAGGACCACAAGCAATGCAGGTCAACTCAACTTTAGAAAAGGTAATATCTGCAGCAGATGGAATGTCAGATAACGAATTCAGGATTTACATGCTTGAGATGATCTGGAGTCTCAAGGAAGACATTAGACAGCAAAATCAGACAGTGAAAGATCACTTCTACAATGAATTACATAAACAAATCCAAGAAGCAAAAGATCAACTATTCAGGGAGATAGAGGTTATAAAATACAAACAAACAGAAATCCTAGAAATGCAGGAAGCAATAAACCAAATTAAAAACTCAAATGAGAATACTACCAGCAGAGTAGAACACTTAGAAGA
>NW_025999969.1:4714177-4786921 GCF_001458135.2 Marmota marmota marmota
ATCAACAAATGGGCCAAGGACCTGAACAGACACTTCTCAGAGGAGGATATACAATCAATCAACAAGTACATGAAAAAATGCTCACCATCTCTAGCAGTCAGAGAAATACAAATCAAAACCACCCTAAGATACCATCTCACTCCAGTAAGATTGGCAGCCATTAGGAAGTCAAACAACAACAAGTGCTGGCGAGGATGTGGGGAAAAGCGTACACTTGTACATTGCTGGTGGGACTGCAAATTGGTGCGGCCAATTTGGAAAGCAGTATGGAGATTTCTTGGAAAGCTGGGAATGGAACCACCATTTGACCCAGCTATTCCCCTTCTTGGTCTATTCCCTAAAGACCTAAAAAAAGCATACTACAGGGACACTGCTACATCGATGTTCATAGCAGCACAATTCACAATAGCAAGACTGTGGAACCAACCTAGATGCCCTTCAATACACGAATGGATAAAAAAAATGTGGCATTTATACACAATGGAGTATTACTCTGCATTAAAAAATGACAAAATCATGGAATTTGCAGGGAAATGGATGGTATTAGAGCAGATTATGCTAAGTGAAGCTAGCCAATCCCTAAAAAACAAATGCCAAATGTCTTCTTTGATATAAGGAGAGTAACTAAGAACAGAGTAGGGAGGAAGAGAATGAGAAAAAGATTAACATTAAACAGGGATGAGAGGTGGGAGGGAAAGGGAGAGAGAAGGGAAATTGCATGGAAATGGAAGGAGACTCTCATCGTCATACAAAATTACATACAAGAGGAAGTGAGGGGAAAGGGAAAAAAACAAGGGGGAGAAATGAATCACAGTAGATGGGGTAGAGAGAGAAGAGGGGAGGGGAGGGGGGATAGTAGAGGATAGGAAAGGCAGCAGAATACAACAGACACTAGTATGACAATATGTGAATTAGTGGATGTGTAACCGATGTGATTCTGCAGTCTGTATACGGGGTAAAAATGGGAGTTCATAACCCACTTGAATCAAAGTGTGAAATATGATATGTCAAGAACTATGTAATGTTTTGAACAACCAACAATAAAAATTTTTAAAAAATTGGACAACCGATCTGAATAGATATTTATCAAAAAATTCAAGTGGTTAATAGCCTAGGAAACGATGCTTGACACTATTAATCATCAGGGAAATGCAAATCAAAACCACAATGAGATCCACTAAAATAGCTATAATAATAACAAAAAAACCGATACAATAACATGTTGGCAATGAGGTAGAGAAACTAAAATGATCATACACTGCTGGTAGATTATAAAATGGTGTAACATTTTGACTACAGTTTGGCAGCTCTACAGAACATTAAATATAGTTCATACATGTTCAAATAATTCTATTGCTATGTATCTATCCAAAAGAATTAGAACATGGACACAAAAACTTGATTACATGATTGTGCATAGCAAAGTTATTCATAATAGACAAAAAGTTGTAACTAAATATCCACCAAATGATTAATGGATGAACAAAATGTATATTTATAAAACTTAATATCATCATGCGTTAAAAGGAAATAAAACATTGATGTGTGCTTTAACATGGACAAAACCTCAAAACATATTCTATGAAAGAAACCAGACACAAAGGGCCACATGTTTTATTACCTCATTTATATGAATAGGCAAATCCATAGACAGAACTCTTATTATTTATCATTGGCTGTGGATAGGAGAGAATGGAGCCACTAATTTTGGTTACCAGATTTCTTTTGGGAATGATGAAAATATTCTGTAATTAGTAGTGATACTGGTTGCAGAATTATTGAATATACTATGAATCACTGAAGTGTACATTTATAATGCATAAAATTTATGGTATGTGAATTATATCTGAACTGAAATATTAATGAAATAAATAGAAAAGCTATGTGTTAAACAATGTCTCTGTAATACACAGATGACATTGGTGATGACCCCTACCTGAAAGAAGTCTATAGTCTATTGGGGGAAAATGCAAACTAGCAATGATAATACTGAGTGTAGATCCTAATAAGGATGTCTGTATAGGATGCTACTTAAACAGGAAGAGGAAGAAACCTGCCTGGATAATAGGAGGAGCTGGTGGTCCCTCTTTACCTTATTTAGGAGGAGTCGTTTGCTGAAAGTATGAACTCAACAGAGCAGAACTAAGACCAATATTAGATGTTGCTGAGGAAGACAACAGTGATATAAAGTTAATATTTTTCTAACAGTAATGGCAGTTGGAGTTCAGTGAGGTTGTCTTGGGATATGGCAAGTTTTCTTTCATTGGGAGCACTTTAAATGACATTCTGGCATTAACCAAGTGAGTTATTTAAACTCTTTAAACCTCAGTATTCTGAGTTAATAACACACTACAGAGTTGACATAAACCTCACAAGGAATAATGGATATGTGTTTAATGTATGAATACACACTATCTTGTACATAATAAACTCTATTAATACTGTTGCTGTCACCCCCATCATCTTGATCAAATGAATTTTGGTAATAATGCTAGAAAGGAATTCAGGCAACAGATGGTAGAATCAGTGTGAATGTTGCTAGGAATTTCATAATATCCTTATTGTTGGTTACAAAATTCTAAGATCTCTTGTTCTTGGAATTTTCTATTCCCTGCTGTAAAACTTAGAAGGAAGAATGGAATACCTCCATCTTTTCAAGATCCCCAGTTGACTATTTCTATCTTAAGGCAAACTACTTTGTCTCAATCATGTCTTTACACTCTTCCTTGATGGCTGGTGTAGATGCTTCATTAAAGGACCCTCAATTACCTTGGAACATGGTCCTTATGAATATCAGTAACACTCTGATGAACACTGGGAAGGGCTATGGATCAAATACTGAGGTTCAACAGAAGGAGATTTGACTTCCTCAGCCTTTCAAAGAAAATGCCATTGTGTAAAAACAAACAAGAGTAGCAGCTTAATTAGATTTATATGCAGTTTGTTAAGAAGTCTTAAGAGGTCCAGAGCTCCATGGTTGGCCAAAATATCTAGAGGTGGTTTTAATGTTATAACTTAGGCTTACATAATTAAATGATTTTTCATGCTCATGGTAGCTTTGAGTTGGTATGACTTTTGCCTTGTGTTAAAGAAAGACTGTATTGAAATTCTTTTTGTCCTTTTGCTATTTCCCTAGAGGTGTTTTAGACTGGTTGAAGTTGATAGGAGTCCTTATAAACAACCAGAGGGAAATAGCTGCAAACTGAAGGGCCAAGTTCAAATTCATCATGTTCAGGATGTTCTGCAGCTAACTTCAGAGTTTAATATTATTGAAGAGTCACTGAATTGTAGTAATTGAAATAATGGATTCTAAGACCAGATTACTTTGGATTCAAATGTCACGTGGGTTAAGTCTCAAAAAGTCTTTGTGCCTCAGCTTTCTTGCTTCTATGATGAAGATACTTATAGTTTCTATCTCCTAGTATTGGAATGAGGACACTAATAGTTTAAATAATCATTCATAATGAGATACAATGTATAAAACACTTAAAACAGTGTTTGGCATATAGTTAGCACTATAAGCATTAGCAGATCTTATTGGGAACAGGTTGCTTATTTTTAAATTGTCTGAGTTATTGCTTTTATGTTAAAAGATCAATTTATAAATTTGGTGTGTGGTATTTCATCTAGTGTCTGAAATGGATTATCTCATTTAGCTGGGTATGACTTATAATTTTCAAGAGCAATCTAGCTGTCCTTGGCTTTTTCCCAGTTCATTTGCTTATATCAGTGGTTTCTTATTTATGAACTCAAAAGCCAGAGGAAGAGCCAAAACCAATCTCGTCCTATCATAGGACAGATCCACAAATTGTCACCATCTATTTCTGTGGATTACAAGGTAATCCTGACAAGTGAACACACAGTTCCATGAAAAACAAAACTTGTGACTCATAGATTATGAGTTTTTCATAATTTAATAAGCCTGTCACTGGCTTATTGATATAAATTGTTCTGATTCCTCACCTGCACAGAGAGTAAAGCAGTAAAGCAATAGTTACAATTCATTGGAATGCCCTGGAAGATTGCTAAGCTGGATTCCTGGGCTCCACCCCATTGCTGATTCAGTAGGTCTGGAGTGGAGTTCAGTAATTTCTATTTGAAAGAAATTACCAAATAGTGCTATTATGTAGACCACACTTTGAGAATCCTTCAAAACTTCTTGTCAATCAAGCAACCCCTTCCTCCATTCTCTCACACTAAGGTGTGCTCTAGAGTTAACAGCAGACACTAGGTTTATATCCTCATTTTCTAGAGGAAATTAACTCAGAGAAGTGTCCTTCCATGACTACATGGAACACAGACAAATCTGGAAGATGCCTTTATTTATTTTTTTTAATAGGGAATAATTTTCTCTTGCTCTTCTTTTTTATAGTTTTAATTTTTTAAATATTTGTTAATTGACCAAGAAACATTATATAGATTTATGGTATGATCATTTTTGTATGGGAGGAGGAATACTCCAAATCTTTCTTAGCAATTATATAGTATATTATCATTTACAATTCCTGTCTCAGCATTTAGATTTAGAGAGCTAGAACTCCAATTTCAGGCTCTATTCTATTTGGAAATATGGATGTCAGTTATTTTATCTCTCTGAACCTTATTTTCTTTTTCCATGAAATTAATGTCTCCTTTGATTACCATATATGGTGTTGCAAGAAATAAATGACATACTTTGCATCAAAGTGCTTTGTAAATGATGAAGTGCTATACAAATATTATTTTTCATACTCATCCCAGTTATCAGATGAAAATATCATGTTAAACATAATCTATTTTATGATAGGCACATCTTTCCCCTGCTCAGCTACAGTAAATATTGTCTTTTCTGTTTTCAGTGAGGAAATAGTACATTATAAACTACTCTCCTGTTGCACAGAATCCTTTCATTGCTTTCCAAAGTTGCTTTATCTCCTAATCTCCTGCTTTTTAAAGTAAACAGCCAGAAGCTTATCATTTAGTCATTTATACATCTAAGCTCTTTCATACAGGGAGATGTGTTCAGACACATATACATGTATTATTAATTTTTCTCCTAAAATCCTTTTATGTAAGATACCCTATAAATCACATTTTATGAAGAATGAAATAAATGAGTTGTTATTTTGTCTGAAATGCCTCCCTCATGTTTTTGTCATTTGACATTGGAAAGAGGATTGAATTGAGCCAAGAACAATGGATTCTCTTCCAAGCTGTGCCACCAATAGGTTGTAAGTCAGTCAGGTCACCTCTCTAAGCCTCAAGTCCCCATTTGCAAATGGTGCTAGTTCTTTCTCATTCCTTTCACCCTCAAAGTATGTGATCTTGGAATTATAAACCAACTTTTGCACACTGTTCCTCATCTTGTGGAGGAGGTCTGCATCAAGTATTGACATCGACCTTATTCTGTTTGGTAAGATTTTTCCCTTTCTTGCCTCATGTCTTACTGCTGTTTGCATTTCATCCTGATGCAGGAAATTTTCTCTTTGCCATTCCTGTAGGACATGGCTGCTCTTCACTGGACCTCTGGCTTTTCTCTGAGCTTGTGTTTCTGTTTATACGAATACTATCCTTTCATTTATCCCCTAGAATAGATTCATTGAGAGTTTCAGGGATTGCTAGTTGGAGAGGCTTTCATGTTTTTGGTGGGTTACTCTCCAGTGATTTTCAGAGACTCTCCCTTATAATTCATATGAAGAAATGCTAGTTCTCTTTTTTAATACAAAAAGTTCCTTTAAAACTTTGCAGCTTAAAAGGACGTTTCCTCATAGTTGGTTGTGAGTCAGGAATCTGGACACAGCTGAGCATCACCATCCATTTCATGATCCACAAGACTGTCAGGATATTGGTCCAGAGTCTGTGCTGTCATCTAGAGGCTTGGCTGGAGAAGAATCTGCTTCCATATTCAGGTGGCTGTTTTCAGGGTTTTTTTTTTTTTTTTCAGGCTATTGTATTAAGGGCTGTAATTTTTAGCTGGCTGTTGGCCAGAGACTGCTCTCTGTCCCTTGTCATATGCACCTCTTAAACCCAGTAGTTCATTACATCAAAGCACGGAAGAGGAGAAGGCAATAGGTAGATCTGTTCACAGGATGGAACCTAAACACTGAAATGACATCCCATTCTATTTAGCATATTATTTTAGTTAGTAGTAACTAACCAGGATTATTAGCACAGGCATGGGGAAAGAGTATTATGCAAGGGTGGGCAGGCCAGAAGAGGGCATCTTAGGAATCTACCTACCACAGAAGAGGTTGAGGTTAGACTCAATGTGTACAGTGATGTAGTGTAAATATCAGTCTTCTTGTAGTACCAGGTAGCTGTATTAAATCAAGGCACCGACAAGAGGCAGGTGGTATATTCTTAGAAGAATAGAATCTAAAGGGAATGAGCAGTGAACCAGTTCACATAAATATACTTTTAAATATAATTGCATATGTTTCTACATCTGTATCAGTCATCTATTATTACATGACAAGCTACCCCAAACTTCCTATTGTTTACTTCACTTACAAATCTGCAATTTTTTAAATGTGCTTCAGCTTATTTCCAGTCTATGAAATCAGCTCAGGTGGCTTACTTGGTTGCAGAAGATTCATTTTCAAAAGCATGACTCATCATTGGCAGGTCTCACCTTTAAGGACCTTGGTTTCTCTCCATGTGAGTCTTCCCACAGACCACTAGGATACCCAATTATACGGAGGCTTAACTCCAAGACCAAGGATCAAATGAGAGCAAGGTGGTCATGTGTACATTTTTATGACCTAGTTTTAGATGTCATATATAATGTCATTTCACCATACACTGTTGGTTGAGATAATAACAAAGGCCAACCCAAGTTTAAGCTCAAAAGATTAGACTCTACCTTTTGATGGTGATAATAGCAAGATTCTACATGCAAGAATTCCAGAAATACTGTTATGACCATTGTTGGAAAGTACAACCTGACATTGTATTGTATTATCTTATATTGTGTCAGTTTTTCATATTATAATAATTTATGTTTGTTTCCTTTTGTTGAATACTTATTATATGCTAAACATGTAATTTCTAAATTAAAGTTCACTTAATTCTCTTAATGACACTGTGAGATAGTCATTCACATTTTGGCAGATGACAAAAGCGAGGCACAGAGATGTTCAATAACTTGCCCAAGGTCAAACTAGCTCAGAAGTGTCAAAATTAAGATTAAATTCAGGTGTTTTATTTCTGGAATCTAGCTTTTAACCCTTCTGCCAGCTTGTTTCTATGTCACATCCATGTTCTCTCAAGTCTCATCCAGGCCATTCTCTTAGCCATCAATATTCTCATCCTCATTTCCGAATCTCTCCTGGGAACATGGGTAGGCCTGCACTAGAGAGCAACCTGAATAGAGAAGAGTCATATTTAGGTTTAGTGTTGCCTTTTAGAGTGCTGGATCTGTTCTGTGGGTACCCCAGGACCAATTCTAGGAAGCCCTAAGAAAACAAATAACTTAACATTTCATTGGTTCCCTGTAGAGTTTATGGTGATCATAATGATTTTGCCTTTAATTTAATAAAACTTATGGGAATCTGGAGAAATTCAGGGAAAGCAGCTGAGTAAGAAAAGATAAGTTAAAAAAAAAGAAAAAGAAAATAGGAGATAAGAGCAGATATTTAAAAACTAATGAAATCAAGAGAGTATTTATTCTTGTTTTGCAGTTTAGCTATCTGATATTCCTTCTGGTAGTCTATACAATCAACTAATTAATTTGTATTGGGATTTTTTTAAAGAGCCAACTTTTTAAAATATTTTAGTTGTGGGTGGACACAAAACCTTTATTTTATTTATTTATTCATTTATTTTTATGTGGTGCTAAGGATTAAAACCTTGTGCCTCACATGTGCTAGGCAAGCGCTCTACCACTGAGCTACAACCCCAGCCCCTGTCCTGGGATTTTTACCAGTTAAAGAAACCCAGTATAATGTGTGTATGCTTGTATCAATTATGAAGCCTATTTATTCATTTAATGATATACTTCTTATTGGAGCAGTAATTGTTAATTCCTTACTATATGCAGGACAATGCAGATTCAAATCAAGAAGTTCACAGTTTTTACTTTTTCTGACCCCATAATGGAATTCTATTATAGGAAGCAGATGTATAGACCCACAATAAATTATAAATGTGTGATAAGAATGTATGAACAAGGCTCTATAGATTTACAGAATAAGGTGCCCAGTGCCCTCAGGGAGAGATCAGAGGAGGCTTTTCCAAGATGGCATTTAAGCAGATATATTAGGAACTGGAAGTGTTCAGCTGGTTGAAACTCAGGAAATGTAGGGCAAGTGTCATGAGATAAGCCTGGAAAGGAAGGCAGGTAGTTATGTTTCTGCAAATTCATTCCCTCCTCTGCCTTCCTGTCTGCTTTATATACACAGTGATGACTCAGTACCAGGAATCTCAGGCAACAAACAGCAAACACGCACAATATTAAATTTCTCTGTAATCCCGCTATCTATCTGTCCTCAGTGCAAATACCTCAGTGCCAGTAACTCATCTGAAACCCATCGAGATGGGGACTACAAAGTCCTGAGTACACTCAAGGTAAAAATCATACCAGTCACAAGTGACTAGGCCCTGCAGGGTCATTCATTATTGGTCTGGCATTGCTTCTTTTTTTTTAACATTTTTTTTTTTTTAGATATTGATGGGTCTCTTTTTTATTCATTTATTTATATGCAGTGCTGAGAATTGAACCCAGTGCCTCACACATGCTAGGCAAGCACTCTATCACTAAGCCACAACTGCATCCCTGGCATTGCTTTTTAATAAAGCTGCTGGACATGTCCACAGCAGTGTCATGGGCCAATATTCATGATTTGTAAGTGTTTTACTGCGTGCAAAGCTCACTCTCTCTTTTATTACTTAGTATGTATGAATTCATTGTCAATTCATTGTTAATTCATCTGATATATGATAAAATTGTGGCTAAGACATGTGAAATGACTTGCCTTAATTCTCACTAAATGAGTACCAAAGAATTCATTCCGTTTTCCAAACCTCAACATATTTCAGACATTTTAAATGATCTTCCATAGCTAGGAACTCTGTTCAAATGAACTTTCAGTGGGAAGTTTGTTGTATAAAATGACTAAGGTGGAGCAATTCTGGTTGAAATATGGAGTTACACCTCTGGAGCAAGGCTGAGCATCTTCTTGTTCAGCCCAGAGTCAACCTTAATGCCTCTCCTTCTCTAGGTTATGAGGACTACTCCATTGTACCGTGATAAATCCCCGTGTCTTATGTTGGAACACTCAGGAAAGGTCTACTGATCATTTTGCCATCTACGATGGGAAGGAAGCCACTGTTATGTGAGATCAGCCATAGTACTCTCCTGCTGATCCTATGCTCTATTCCTGTGGGTCAAAGCCCAATCTAAAAGAAAATAAAAGAAAGATTAAAAGAACCAGAAGATTATAAAGACAATGTAGTAAAAATCGGGCAAATTCTGGTTCTGCTTTTAACTTGCTACTTGGTTTTAAGTGGGCATGCTACTAATATGTATTGTTCAGTATTTCCCTTTCTAAACCAAAGATTTGGATTCCAGAGCCCCTCGAACTCTGACAGAAAACATTCCATGAAAATGCCATTCCTTGAGGAAGACACATAGTTTGGTCCACCTCACACCTTAAAAGTTGAATCAATCCCAATGTGTTCCACTCCCTTTCACAATCTCTTGTGGTATATGTTTTGAGGAGATCACAATGCATGGATTCAGGGAGTTGAGCAAATGATCCTTATGTAGGAATTGAAGTGCTTACTCTCTTTTTATCCATGAATTGGTTAAAACTTTTAATTAGACTCCTGCTTTATTTTTCTGCCTTAAATATAAGGATAATAAATTTAGAAATCCTTGGAATGAAGAAGAGGAAAGACAAGACAGAAAAGGAAGAGGGCCATGAGTATAAAAATTGTCAGCCACTATGTCTGCTGTTCCAGAAGGATCAGGGTAGATTTAATTTGGATCTAAAATGTAGGAAGGAGACCAAGGCAGAAACTGGGAAAGGGCTTAGATGGCAGTCATGGAAGAGGCCTTTTTGGAAAGCTATACATTTCAACTTTCCTCTGTTCCAACATTCCAAAGTGAGAGTCCTTGGAGGTCATCTGGATTCAGTTCCCCAGTCTTACAGAGGACAGCAGTGCCTGGGTGGGAAACTGACTTGGCCTTTACATTGCTACGGCACACCCCTCTCGTTACATAGTTCATGAATAGTGAATCCCATCAGGAAGCAGCGGGTGTAGGCACTAGGCAGCTCTAAGGAGCTCTAGTATTAGGTTGGCCTCTTTCCATGATCCAGTTGAATAATCACCAACAGTTGCTTGGCACAAGGGCTCAGACCCAATTGAGAAGAAACCAAGTCTCCCACAGTAATGACAAGAAAAGAAATTCTTTGACCCAGTGATTTGGTAACAATAGGTACCACTGTTAGTCTGGAATTATATTTGATGTTTGTAGAGGTTTCAAATTTATGAGAATAATTGTGAGATCTGCCAATAAAACAGCAGTTTGCCATGTAAGCCAAAAGTTGGTGGATAGTTGAAGAGAAGCTTGTACTTCTTTCTTTGTTTTATTTTACTTATTATCAACTCCTTTTTTTTTCTTTTTTGATTTAACTTCTGGAATACATCATCTTCCTTATATATTAAAGCTTCATAATATATATATTTTAGAAGCTCCAAGGAAAAAAAAAGTGAATGGATGGGGCCTAACACTGTTGGGCTTCTGTCTGTATATATCTTTTCTCCTTGTGCCAAAGAGACTCTGTCTGATGGGATAAATGGATGTTGGCTTGACTGATAACTCAGAGACCAGCAAACAGTGTTCTTTTAAAAAAACAATAATAATCTTATCAGGGCTGAGGTTGTGGCTCAGCGTTAGAGCACTCGCCTAGCACGTGTAAGGCACTGGGTCTGATCCTCAGCACCACATAAAAATAAATAAATAAATAAAAATATTGTGTCCAACTTCAGCTAAAAAATAATAATGATAATAATATTTTTATCTATTTTGGGCAACTCAGAGTCTGACTACCAGTTAATTCTGGCTTTAGTCTAAAAGTTGTACCATGGTACTTTGTTGCATCTTAGATGCAGAAAAAGAGTGATAAACCTGGTAAATACAAACTCAGTTTTCCTTAGACTGAGTAACACTGAGTCCTTCAATGTTATCTGTTTCCCTCTCTTCACAAGTTAATGGGGTTTTTCATTACAAACAAAGATTTCAATCTTATACATGCCTTATAGTTCTTTTTCAAAGTGGGTAATAAATAATAAATGGCTGCAGGTTCACACGTCTATTCTTTGTCCTTATTCTTCAATTTATGTCAATAAAAAGATTTTATTTGCTATGTTTTAAAACATTTAGTGCCTGTGTTAGCTTCTCATTGCTATGACAAAATATCTGAGAAAATAACATGTAAAGGAGGAAAGATTTATTTTGGCTCACGGTCTCAGAGGTTTCTGCCCATAATCAGCTGAGTCCATTGTTTATGGGAATGTGGTGAGAGAGAACATGGTGGAAGGGCATAAGGAACAAAACTGTTAAACTCATGGTGGCAAGGAAACTGAGGATGGGGCATGGGGACAAGAAATAACCTTCCCAGAGCACAACCCTAGTGATGTGCTTCCTCAAACTACATTTCACCACTCTCTTCCAATTGTTCATTCAGCTATGAATTCCTCATGGATAATCCATCAATGAGGTTAAATCTCTCATAATCCTATCACTTCTCAAATTCTCCACTTATAAACATTGCTGCATTAGGGATTAAATCTTCAAAATATCAATCTTTGGGAGACATTTCAGATCCAAACCACCAGAGTGCTGAACACTAATTTCTACTTTTTTTAGAAAATAGAGTATGTGATTTCCTAGTAACATATTAATACCACTGATTTGATCACTGGTCATGAGGATATCCATTCCTGTAGTTCTCAGATGATGCAGTAATTTCATGGTAAGAAAAAAAAAATGCTCTTTGCTTTACAACAGCAAACTTCAGTGGAAAACTTTATCAGATTCTTATCAGAAACCCCTTTTGACCTGCTCCATGATTTTTGTAAACAAAATCCCTCTTACAAACAGCCATTTGTGCTAACTTTAAAAAAAAGTGTAATTTGTGATAGAACAGAGTAATAAATAATGCAGTTGATAGCCATGTAACACTATTTGGAAAATCAAACAAGTCTTTGGATACTACACATAGTTGTCATGGCCTTAATATTCATTTTTTGTAATTGAAATTTTAGTAAAGCAAGTATTAACTGGTCTGTACTTACAGGCTTTAGTTTACTGATATATATTTACTAGACAGGCTGTTGGTTGGAGGTGGTGAGGCATACAAGATCATGATAAGAAATGGCTGTATCTCATTTCCAGAATGGAGACAGGGTTTCTCTGCTGTCCAATTAATAATGTTGTGTTTTATATTAGATGTTATAAATGAAAGTGCTTTTTTATATTTCCAAACATTAGTAGGTGTTGAAGTATCTCTTGGCCAAGTGTCCCCTTATGAGCCTTGGGGATCTTGTTGCTTTACAGAAGGAAATCGGGTTTTTCATTACAAACAAAGATTTCAATCTTATGCATGCCTCATAGTTCTTTTTCAAAGTGTACATTTTTTTCAAAAGGTATATAGTACATTTTCACTAAAAACTGTATATAATTCTACAAAGAGAAGTAATGCCTGAAGTATGAACCCATAAAGAGTGGTCAAATTATCTTTTTTAAATGACATTTAATATTAAACTAAGCTGCTTATGCAATATCCAATGTATACAAATACTTTTTAAAAAATATTTTAGCCTTTCTCGAACTAACAGGCATATATGGAATATATGTTATGTTAGTCTTAAGGCTATAAAAATGAACCTTCTCTTAGGGACCTTATGTTTTAGTCAGGAAAATATGATATACACTAATAGAAAATATAGAGGAGAAGGATTCATGTATAAGAAGAGAGTGGAGTTATACTGGCTGGTTTGCCATTGGTATGAGAAGACAATGTGGTGGATACTTGTGTTAACTCAACTTTTTGTCATTGTAAAAAATACATGGAAAAAATTAATATAGGGGAGGAAAGGTTTATTTTGTTGATCAGTTCTAGATGTTTCAGAATGAGATTGGCTGGTTCCAAGGCAGAAACATGATGGCAGAAGGGTGTAGCAAAGGAAAGCTGCTCAGCCCATATCAGTCATGAAATCAAGAAAGGCAGAGAAGGAGCCAGGAACAAGATAAAGTCCCCAGGGGTATACCTCTACTAGCCCACTCCTTCAACTAGACTCCATATCCTATTGTTTCTGTCACTTCCCTATAGTTCACTGAGATTATTAATTCATCAATGGATTAATCCACTATCAGGCTAGTGCCCTCATGGTGCAATTACTTCCCAAAAAGCCCCACTTCTGAACATTGCTACATTGGTAAATAAGCCTTTAACATATAAGCCTTTGGGGGACTTTTTAGATTGGAAGCATAATACTACAAAGAATCATTTTGGGCCAAAGACAGAATTTTCCATTTGGACTATCCTTTATTTACCAGTCAACTTTAGGCATGAAATAGTATGGGTCATAGTGATCTGGGGGCAGAGATGGCTAGCATAAACCACTTCAGGAAACCATTAGCAGTTACATTTGTCTTAGAAATAGGTTATAAGAAGTGAGGAATTGTAAAAGTCCGAGTTACAAAGATCTGATACCATTTTGGAGGTCCTTGAACATCTGGAGAAGCTAGAGCAAATAGTTTGAATATCAACCAAATGAAAGATTATTACATTGTGTCCATGGGTCCTTCGTATTTCCAGGCTTCTGTTTCCCTGTCTCTCAAATGAAGGGTTTTACTTGAAAATTTCTAAAGCTGTTTCTAGTGCTAATATTTTATATTTTTCTAAATTATTATATTTTAATATTTTCTGAGAACTATTTACTGAACATATATTTATAGAAGTACTGCATTGATTTCTGCAGAAGGTCTATTGCACCAGTGATAGGGAGCTAGCAACCCAGAATTGACTAAATTCAAAGTGTGAGCATTATGGTGGAAACTGGGGTTGTGAGGGCAGTCACTTATTGATGATTTAAATATCATCTGGAAAGCTTTATGGCAGGTACATAAAGGATTTTACCAGGAACATTAGATGGTTACAAAACATGAGTAAAGCCCAGAGGCTGGTAGTGGACTTGGTCAAAAGATTAGTGGTGTATTATTGCTTTAACCAAGTACCACAAACTTAGTCATTTAAAACAACACTATTTTTTTTTTTTTACCTTAGAGTTCTGTAGGTCAGAAGTTTAGTCTAGGTGTCAACTGGGTCAAAACAAAGGTGTGAGCAGAGCTGCTCTGTCTTCTGGAAGATCTAGAGCAGAATCACTATCCTTACCTTTTGCAGCTTCCCATATTTCTTGGCTCATGGACTCTTCTATCTTTAGAGCTAGCAACATTGTATCTGGCTGACCTTTGTTTCCTAGTCATGTCTCCATCTGACTACAGCTAGGAAGAGCTCTTTGATTTTAAGGACTTGTATGATGAGATTAGGTCCATCCAGAAAATTCAGATATGGAGGAGGCATTTACAAAGAGAAAGCATGTGGCGAGATAAGATGCTCAAGCATATCTGGAATCCTAGGAAACCTATCTTAATCCCCATCCAGAGGCATTTCCTCAATAACCTAATGATATTATACTTAAGTTCCCATCACCTTTCAACATTACTGTTTTGGGGACCAAGCTTCCAATAGGTGAACCCTTGGGGTATACACAAACATATCTAAACCATACAGTCTTCATATGGAAGAGTCATCTCAGATTTTGAAAACTGAATCCTGGCAACAGTGGGTGGGGGAGGATAAGGAGATACTTATTCCTTAGAATGATAGCACATTGAGCTTTTGTTTCTTGAAGCTAGTATAACACAAGTGAACATGTGGATGAACTCATATATTCAGCACAAAAGCGACACCCAGTTTTCTTTGGGGGTCCCTAAGAATAGATTTATGAAGTCTAATGAAAGGATTGGCTGTGCTTCCTGTGCCTTTAATGTAAGAGTGGGCCATTAACTTGTGTGCCTGTTCAAAAATGACTTGTAATGCAGAGGAGCTGACGAATAGATGGAACCTAGTAAATTGAAAGATTCTTCTGAAGGAACAGGGAAATAGAGATTTATTGTTCAGTCAGTTCCAATTACACAGTTGTGTTGCAGAGGAAAGCAGCTAAACAGGATGTTCGTTTATAACACTACTGAGGTGGAATCAACCCAGAGGAGATGGTGTCGGAGTGGTGTTCAGTGCCTGAGCTTCTACCTAGTGAGTCATTTGTGTGAAATGTCTTGACACAGATAGAATTGTGGAGCCCACACTGTATCTGATCACAGAAATGTTAATGCAGAATAGCAAGCTGGCTTTGATCTTCATGGGATTACAGGCTGGAGAATAAAACAAGGGGGTGTATTTTTAAAGGTCATCTCTACTACTTATGAGAAAACAGAATTTCGCATCCCATGCATCTGTGAGACTGTATATCAAAAATGGAGAATGAGTACATTCTGAGGAAAACTACAAGTTGTTTTTCATGTGTGAATTTGATGCTTTAAAAAAAAAATGTTTTTCTGAAAGAGTTTAACATCCTGAATACTTGTTCCTTCTATGTTGTAGTTGATAATATCTAACACCCACTGTGGTGCATGAAGAGGAAGAACCTTCTTCTACTCCCTACTTTATGTGTTAATGATGTGACATAATTTTTCAGAAATGCCACAGAATTTCAAATGTGATTTCTTTCTTAACTTGCAAATAGAGTTGACAACAGTGAAATATGTCCTGTAAACAAACCCAGGAAGAGTATCTTTTGAATGAATGGTCATAGAATTTATAGCAGATCACAGAAGTAGGAGAACCCACTGGCAAGAGGCTGGTTCTCTGAAGTCACACAGCAGTTTGGTGGCACTGCCAGGACTACAGCCATCGTCACCTGACTCCAGTTACTCTCTTTCTAGTCCAGCACAGCTGCCTCCCAAGTTTAATAGTCTATGACTCACAATCCAAATCTATGGTGACATATAATATTTTACTTTGATTCTAAATCAACAAACCACTTTTAGAAGTGCTTACACTGCTACATTACTTTTTATGCTATTAAATTCTTAAAGTAGAGTCTTATTTCTAGAACTTCAATAAGAGTAACCAGAGGAGTCATTTGTTTGTTATTATGACATATTTATTGGGCCCTTTTTGAGTGGCAAGCTGTTTTCTAGAGAATGAGGGTGCAACTATTAATAAAATAGAATATTTCCTTAAGAGCTCATATTCCTGTAGGGGAGAGATATCAAGTAAACAAACAGGTAAACAAGTTTAACAGGTAATTTAAATCTAATTAAATTGTACAGAGAAAAATGAGGCAAGATAAAAGGTAGAGAGAAACAGAGGGCTGGTTGGAGTCAAGTAGAGGTTGCTGTTTTATATCCAGTGGTTTGGGAAAGTCTTATGAGACAATGATATTTGATCAAAGACATCAAGAATGGGAGGGAATGAGGGAATGAGCTGCATGTGGTGGCACAGGCCTTTCATTCCAGCTACGTGGGAGTTTGATGCAGGAGGATCACAAGTACAAGGCCAGTCTCTGCAACATAGCCAGACCTGTCTCAAAATAAAAAAAATAAAAAGGGTTGAGGATATAGTTGAGGGAGGGAGGGAGGGAGAGACACTAAATTCAATCTCCAATACCACCAAAAATAAATAAATAAATAAAAATTTAGGGAGTTAGCCATGTAGCTATGTGAGCATTTCAGATGGAGGGAAACACAAACGTGTTAGCATCCAAGAGAGAAAACCATGCCTGGCAACTAGTATTTTTAAGAAAGAGTAATGTAGACAAGGTAGGCTACAGCCAGGTGATTGAGCCTAAGGAAAATGAGAAAAGGAAATGGTACAGAAATGACAGGGACCCTAATCATCACATGGAACTCAGACACATACTTGGAAGGAGACAGAAAGCATAGAGTCATATAATCAGATTTACAGTAAGGGTCTTTTTGGCAGATTGGTGCAGAATAGACCATGTGGTGATAATCTTTTTTTTTTTTTTTTAAATATGTTTCTAGTTGCATATGGACACAATACTTTTTTTTTTTTTTTTTAATGTGGTGCTGAGGATCAAACCCAGTGCGTCTTACACAAGAGGCAAGCACTCTACCGCTGATCTACAGCTGCAACCCCTGTGGTGATAATCTTGACTAACTGAACATAAGAATTGATTGGACTCAGTAGGTATTGAAGAAAGTAATAGGAAGTATGGGGTTCTACATATATTTTTATGGTAAAATCATTAAGTTGTGTAAATAGATTAGATGAAGAATAGGAGGGGGGAAAAAAGGAGTCAAAGATGACTCAGATTTTTAGCCCTGAGCAATGAGAAGAATGGAGACAACATTTACTGAGATATCAGGAGATATTGAGATAAATAGTTATGTTTCCATTTTTGTTATTTTGAGGGAAAGGGAGAAAAGATCATCAAGTATTTGGTTTTGGGTCTGTTATAGTTGAGTTATCTGTTAAGAGTTCCAGGAAGTTAACTTGGTAAATAATTGTATATTTGAGTCTGGGTTCAAGGGCAATGTCTAGACTTGATATAGATTTAGGAGTCAGCAAATACAACTTTAAAACTTTGAGATGATGTGACATCACCTAAGGTAATAGATTAAAGGTAGGGCCAATATTTCTGTGCCATGGACAGAAACAGGAACTTTTTTAAAAACATATTTTTTAGTTGTAGGTGGACACAATGCCTTTATTTTTATTGATTTATTTTTGTGTGATGCTGAGGATTGAACCCAGTGCCCCATGCATGCTAGGTGAGCACTCTATCGCTGAGCCACAACCGCAGCCCAAATTATTAAAAGATTTCTTGCCCAAGGTAGAGAGAGGGGGATCTATAGGAGGAGAACCAAGGAGAATTTTTGAGGTAGAAAGAGAACCAAAGAAGAATAATGACTGGAATCAAAGTGGAAAATATACTTCAAGAGAGAGTGAGTGATCCTGTTATCTGTACTGTTGGGTCAACTATCATGAGAATTAAAAATTGAACCATCAGATTTAGTGTTTGATAGAGGTTGCCTTGACAGAAACTGTTCTCATCAGTCTTCTGAGCTGTTTGTTCCCAATTGCTTTGTTTTGCTTTTGTCAAGGTGTGGAGGTCACAAATGTAACAACTTGGAGCTCTGGAGTTATACTGTCTGCAGTTAAATTCTAGTTCCATATTGGCTAGTTTTTGTGTGTGTGTGCTTGGACAATTTATATCCTTTGTTTTCTTCTTTTGAAAGGAAGGAAGTGTTGTTTTCTGTCTCATAGGGTTTGGGAAAGATTGGATGAGTTAAGCACTTAGCGCAGTGTCTGTCACATAGTAAATGACCAATAATTATATAATGATTAAAAATAAAAGAGCCACTAAAATTATCAAAAATGTTCTAGTCTTACATGTTATTTTTATCCAGAAAATATTACATCATTATAAAGATGCATTTGAGCCTAATGTATTATCTTGTCAACTCTGTATTGTTTTTCTTCTATTTTTTTAATGTTTTGGTCCAGTTTTCATTCTTACACAAATTGACCACACTGTGATTAAGTTGCTTCCACATAGTTTTTTCCCAAGATCACAGGTTTCTGAGAAACCTATGCAAAGTTAGACACTTCTGGCATTTGGGGCTTGAGATTTCTGTATTCCCATGTTTACTGCAGCACTATTCACAATAACTAAAATATAGACTCATTCTAAATGCCCACAGTTAGAAGAATGGACAAAGAAAATATGGCATATATATAATGAAATACTATTCAGCTATAAAACGAATGAAATCTTGTAATTTGTGAAAACAGGGATGCACCTGGAGGACATTATTTTATATGAAATAAACCAGGCACAGAAAGACAAATATTCATACTATGTGTGATCTCACTCATGTGGAATATAAAGAACTGATATCATAGACACAGAGGGTAGAACAGATGCTGCCCAAGGCTGGGGAGGGCATGGTGCCTGGCTATGGGATGGGGACAGATTTGTTTGACAGGTACAAAATTACAGTTACATAGAAAAAATACATTCTGGTATTCCATCACAGTCAGGTGAATATTGTTAACAATATTGTATGGATAATTTCAAAATAGCTGAAAGTAAGGATCATCATTGTTCTTACCATAAAGAAGTGATACGTGTGTGTGGTTATAGATATGCTAAATACCACAATTTGGTTAGTATACAATGTATACATGTCTCAATATAGTACACTGTGCCTCACAAGTATGTACAATTATTATGTCTCAATTAAAAAAAATGATAAAAAGATGAATAAATAAGAAAGTAAGTAAAAATAGTTTTTGAATACTCTGGTGGGTGAGTGATTGGCATGGCACCTACAGAGTCATTCTAATTATGTAGTGAAGATTAGACAGAATCTTAATTATTGGATTTTCCTATAAATGTATTTTAGTCTCCTAATGTCCTTTAACCTACCTTCCCCTCCTCTGTGGAATATTACACAGGTATAACTCCTTGTAATTTTCATGCCTGTGTATGAACTTGCTGTCATCCTGGACAGATGGGTTTAAGGTTGATGGGCTTGCTTATGATGGCATTTCTGTGGACACTACCTCCCTTTGTGTTTCTGGGACCAAGAACTTAAAATGAGCTCTTATATTCATTCTTTCCATAAAGTTCATAAAGTTCAAATAAAGGTGCCTTTAACACTTTCAGCTGTGCCTTCATGAATGGGAAAAATGATTAGATATATTTTTTCTTTAAATATATGAATAAAAGTAACCATGTTCAAACATGAAATAGAGCAAAACTATGTTTGTTAGGTTCTTAAAATCAGGATTGCAAATCCGAATCCAGCACTGGGCTGAGAGGACTCTGTTAAGCACCAACTCCAGTCCCAAGCAGTGTATTGCAAAAGCTGTGTCCATGGGCAGAATGGGATCTGAGCAAATATTGGTTCCATTTCCTGTCCTCATTCATTAACCGCAGTACCTGAGTCTAGCCTTTCTCATGTGGTTGTTGTCTAGGTGGTAAAGGAATACTTTCATCCTCTTAGTGATCTTCATGGGGTTTAACAGGTTTCTAGTGAAGAGACTATATCCAGACTTCCACCGCACTTCTCTCCTTGGAATTCTGTGTGTAGCCTGGGCCACACCACAGTACATTGGTAACACATTTTCCTGAGTGAGGGTGAAAGACAGGATGAACACAATGGAAAACAGATGTTGCAAAGTCCAATCCTATTGTTGTCATGTAATAATTTATTCCAATATTATCAAGTCCCCAGAATGTGTGCCATCAGTGTTCTGGTGCTCTGTTCTCTGTGATTGTCCTTTGGCATCTTGTTTATTGTATAATTACAGAGAGTTGAAAGGTCTGGCTTTGAGTACTTCATGTTATAAATCCTCAAATAGGTACAGAAAAGTGAACTTTTACAGGATCCCCCAGAAGAAAGAATGGATATTACCAATATTCTAGAGCAAAAAGCATGCAAGTTTGTCTATGCACAAGAGTGTTTACTCCTACTAGACACTCAGACAAAATATTATCTCTAGCCCTGACCAGTAAGGTCCTTGTCTGTCTCTGAACTCTTTGGCCCTTCTACAAACCCAAAAGCCTTTCCCTCAATTTGACTCCTTAATTCTAGTTAAACAGATGCATAACAGAATTATCAAGACTAATTCCCATGTCTTTATATGTAGTCCTCTGGCTTCTGACATCTAGCACTGAGCTGCATCCTAATAGGTGCGGGTTTACTTCCCTTCCTATATGTGTCCAGGGTCACAGAAGCACTGGTTTTTACCATTCTTTTTGCAGACCTCTACAGTGGGCACTAGAACTTCCCACCTTCCCAGTCTTCTCTCTTCTTTCTTCTCTCTCTCTCTCTCTCTCTCTCTCTCTCTCTGGTACCAATGATTGAACCCAGGGGTATTCGACCACTGAGCCACGTCCCCAGCCCTATTTTTGTATTTTATTTAGAGCCAAAGTCTCACTGAGTTGCTTAGTGCCTCATTTTTCCTGAGGCTGGCTTTGAACTCACGATCCTCCTGCCTCAGCCTCCTGAGCCGCTGGGATTACAGGTGTATGCTACCAGGCTTGGCTCTTTTCCCTCTTTATATCATCTACTTCTGATTCTTCTCACTGTCTACCTGCAGCATCTCCCTTCCCCTTTTACCTTGGAATCTGCCTCCCATCTCATTTGAGTTGATGCACACATTTTTTTTTTCCTGGCACTTGTCACATTCTATACTCTATTGCAATTATGGTGAACTGTGTGAATTCTATTTCCTATGCTAGACTAGAAACTTGTTAATTGTAGAGAGCATGTTTGTGTGTACTTCCATTTCTGGATTTCCCGTTGCATCAAACACTTGGTACTTGATATAGGTTATGCACTCAGCAGATGATTGCTGAACAAATGAGGACAAGTGAGGAAAAAAATCAAACCTTCAACATTCTTATTGAAAAATTTAGTGAATATAGTTACCAGGACTACCAAACTATAGTTATTTTGCCATTTTTACCTCCCACTTTCTATTCTAAATAAAATCAGAACCAAAGTGCATATTTTCTAAAGATCAAAGGATGAGTACAAAGGATAATGGGTTACATTAATTATGTTTGATTATATTTTTGACTACTGTGTGCATGACTCTGCTGTGGTCTGAGCAGCAAAACTTTTGTTCTTTTATGAACAAAAGGGATAAATGAGTTTTTCATAATACAAAGATCTTGAATTTTTGTCTCAAATGAAGGACAGGAAGGTATTGTAGAGATTCAGAAACAAAAATATCTGGATTTTAATGTCTTTCTGTACCCCTCTCTACTTCTGTGACTTTGAACATGTTCTTGCCTCAGTTTGTGCCCTGGGCTCCCTGGCTATGGCATGTAGGAGTTTAACTAGTTTATTTCCAGTGCCTCTTTCCACCAAGCACACTGGACTGGGATCTTAGGTAGAAGGGGGATAATTCCTGTTGATGACATATGGCTCAGCGTTCAGCTCATCGTTGGCCCACTGTCATGATCTCAAGCACCTGATTATTCATACATTTTTGAGTATGTGAATTGCATAAAGCTGTTCAGTGATGGTGAAAATTGAGTCCTAAATACTCTATCAGATGTATATGTAACGTAACCTGTTCAGGATCTCATTAGAGTGTCAAATGATATGTGAAATGTGAGAAAGACTTGGGACGTTATGATGATAAGTCAGTAATATAATTTGATATTTATGGATTAAAGATGATGATATCGTAAGATCTGCAGGTACAGGAGACCTGGAGCTAGAGTATATAGCACTGTGTCTAGGAACAAAAGCCACTGAGGAGGTGTTGTTGCTCACTTCCACAGGAGTGAGTGGAATCAACTGTTCACTCACCCCTGGAAACAAGGCCTCACTTTAGCCCCTCTGTCCAAGTCATCCTGACTCCTCACCCACTCTGCTATATTTATATTGATGCAAATTTTATTATTCTTTTACCACAAGAGAAATATGTTTACTTTAGAAAAGGTAACCAGAATCCTCCGATTTCTCATTTGAGAAAATAAAAAAACACTTACCTCACATAAACTCACTTCAGAAAATGTGAATGTCACACTGTTCCCCAAACCACTTTCTTCTTTGAATGCCAGCTGACCACAGCAGCTTTCCTTACCTTCTAATTCCGAGGCCCCAGACCCTTCCATCTGCTGGACTGCCACATGGAATGGGGCTGACCATCAGCAAACAGAAAGAGCCCTTGTTCTTACACTGGTGTCTGGACCTAGATTCTGGTTCTACCACTTAGCAGCCTTGGGAGTGCTGGAGGATATTTCATTTCTCTAGACTCTAATCTTCTCTTGGGTAAAACAGAAGTAAGCATATTTACTTTTTAACATGACTAGAATTATAAGAAAGAATGCATTGAGGACATCTAGCACCTAGCTGCATCCTAATAGGTGCAGGTATACTTCCCTTCCTATATGTGTCCAGGGTCACTGAAGCACTGTTTTATCTCTGCTATGCAACCACTAAGGGGTCTTTCACTGTGCAAATAATGAGGGGAAAATGGTATTCAGCACTCACTCCATACTCCACCAAACTTAGTGACACCTCAAGTCAGTACCCAGTGATCTGCAACATTGTAGTGTCAGTTTATTCATGTGTTTCTCCTTTTGTTCCATAGCCTTCTGCAAAATATAGTGTAGAAGGATGAATCCTCAAGTAGGATCCTGCAGACCTGGTTTCCAGTCCTGACTCTTAGAGTAACCTACTCTTTGTTCCATACCAGGTCATTTCCTCTACATATTTGAGTTACAGTCCTTTCCATTAGGTCTCTCTGGAGCTGTGTAGATTATTTAGGTCTATTCACATATACTTTAGTTACTGGATGTTCAGAAATTGAAGACCATTCTCTTCTGTGTCTCCTCCTTTCCCAGAATTGGAAGTTCATGTATTCTCACCAATGCTCCTGAAACAGGAACCATGAAACATTTCTGAGCCTGGCTGACCTAGAGTTCCTTTAAGGGCCTGCCCTCTTTCTTGATAATAATTCAGTGCATTTACCTACTGTCATAGAGTTTATGAAGTATCTTCATGTATCTGTTAGTACTGAAGTTCCACCATAAGGCCTGAAGATGGGGATTCTTGTCCATATCTTGGAAATGAAGAAACCAGGCTGAGAAATCATTTGCTCATGTCCTGTAATAAGTGCTACCTACATAGCCTGGATTTCAAGCAGCATCCTTCTCTAGACCAAAGTCCTCGTCTGAGTGTAAGTGTAACTCCCAATCCAAGTTAGAATCTTGGTGCACTCATTAGTCCTAAATAAATCTTTTTTCTTTTTATTGCATGAGAATGAAATGGAAATTTGAAACATTTTTAATCTTGTAAAATCCACTTTTCCATCATATTCTAAAATGCCCTTTGTGTCCATGTGTTGTGTATGTGTGGATTCAACCAACTGTACATTGAAAATATTTTCTTAAAAAAATTGCATCTGTATTTTACATGTACAGACTTGTATTTTGTCATTATTCTCTAAACAAAATAGTATAACAACTATTTACATATCATTTACATTTTAGGATGCCTTATAAACAATCTAGAAATGATTTAAAATATAGGGAAGGATGTACCTAGTTTATATGTAAATACTATGACATTTTAAATAACGACTGAGCATCCACAGGTTTTGATATCTTTAGGGGTCCTGGACTAATCCCCTGTTGGTATCAAGGCATGACTATTTATAACTTTAAGTTGCTTATAAAGCTCACTTTGGTATTGAAATTTACTGTAGCCATTGACTTTTACAGAGCTTCGGAGCAAATATTTTCTAAATTATAAAAAGCAAAAGAGATCCACTGGACATCTAGGTATACATTCTTTTGAGCTTTGTCTTGGTAGGCAGTCAATGGCAAAGAAATACATTCATTTTAATAAACAGCCTTGATTTTTTTTTTTTTACCACTCTCTTTAATGAAATTCCATCCCATGCTTTCTAATCTACTGAGCTTGTCAGTGCACGTCCCAGCCGTTACTCAAAAATGTAAGGAAACAGCATGGTGTAGAAAAAACACTGGACTAAATGTCAGAAGAGCATTCCTCACCTTCCTCTCCCAACAATTATTTGACTTTGGCAAATCACTCACTTCACTTCCATGAACATCTGGTTCATCTTCTATATGGTGTTAAACTAGATCATGTCTAAGGTTCTTTTCCATCCTAGCAAATTCTCCAGCATGTTATATTTACAAATATGTTATACTACTGTCCTTAATTTTTTAAAAAAATCAGGGAAATACCTACTGCACATAAGGTTAGGAGGCTTTACTTATTCCACAGATTTTTATGTGAAATGTAATAAAAACATGATAAACTTTAGAAGGGAGACATTCTAGAAGTGAAAACTGTTACTAAGTGAAGACATGGAAATTTGAAAGTGCAGGTTCTAATGAGAAAGGGAAGCCACAGAATCTATTGTGCAAGGAAATTATAGCAATAGAAATTAAATTGAGAGAAGGGTGATTTGGGCTGAGTGTGGAGGTCTCCGCAGTATGTACACAGATCCATGCACAGATATAATGTGCACTCAGCCCTTTGCAGGGTAGCCTGACGAACTGTTGCTCTTTCTACTTCAGCCAATGAGATAAAAACACAAAAATTAAGATTTGTACATTTGAGAAGGAACTTTATAAAACAGAGAGGAAAATCAAATATACCAATATTGTTGATTCTTATGAGTATCATTTAGGGTAATAGCTTCTCTCTCCTATTGTACAGGATTTGGGATATATTCATTCTTGAATTTCTACCAAGCAGAATTCCGCCATAGTTGGAGCTCAGTTGTTGATGCTTCAACTGGGTTGCCACATGCTTACCTAAGACCTAAGAAGGAAGGAAGTTGGTTTTCTTACACAAAATAACTAGCAGATTTTTTTAATGAGCTACCAATGACAAAATAAAATCTCCAGGAAAGAATTGACAGCCTGGATCTGTAATTTGCCTGACCTAACAATTAAAAAAAAACTCATTGCTGTGTCAGCCTGCCAGATGGATCTTCTCCTCAAAATGTAATGTGTAGCTCTTCTGAATGCAATTCAAGTGCAAGCTTCCTTTCCCCCACTTCATGTTTGTTGAGTTTGGGAAAGAAACAGTTTTATTTGAACTAAACCCACTCATTTCAAGTGTGTTTAATGACAGCAGTATGTGACAGATAAAATAAAATCCTACGGCCTCAATTTGATGTTTGTTTTAATTTCAGACCTTAGTAAAAGGAGACAGAGAAGATATAATAGCATGACTCAAAAGGAGGAATTGAAAACAAATGATTGATTGTCATAAACTTAGCATTTTTTCTCCAGACAAGTTTGGGAAGTCAAGTAATATGAGCAATAGTTTTATAGTAAGAGTTGATATTACCATAAGGTCATCAGTTTGCAGAGTCACTTTATGTTCGTTGTCCCATCAAGTCTGTGAGTTTTCCTGGCCAGAAATTATCAAGCTAGGGTTATACATAGGTTGAGTGAGTTGTACCAAGTCCTGCCTTTGAAGTGGTAGAGCTGGGCCTCATGCCTGATCCTGTTGATTTGGAATTCAATTGTTATCTCACTGCTCTGTGCAGGCTCACTACTCAAACCTGGGTGGTACCCTGGAGCACATCAAAGGCACTCTGTTCTTTCACTTCAGTAACACACTTTATTATGCATGGAGAATGTGAATAAATTATCTTCACAACTGATTTCAGCAGTCAGAAGCATATGGAGTGAACTGGGCACAATGGTGCACCCCTGTAATTCCAGTGGCTCTAGTGGCTGAGGCAGAAGGATTGTGAGTTCAAAGCCAGCCTCAGCAACATAGTAAGACCTTGTCTAAAAATGAAAAAAATAAGGGCTGGTGATGTAGATCGGTGGTTAAGTGACCCTAGGTTCAATCCCTGGCACACATGTGCATGCATTGCACGCAAGTACATGCGCGTACACACACACACACGCACATACACACAAGTATATGGAGTGAAACTTGTCTTCCTCAATAGCACCTAGGTCCCTCCAACACAAAATGACCATCTTATTCTCTGTTGTACATCTTCTCAATCACTTGTCAATGTGTTTATCTATAGATATGATAAATATATATTATATACTGGGTATATATAATATATATAAAGGGTATCACATATTTTCTTATTTACTCTTTTCCTCTGTTTTTGTGTTAGTAAAAAGGAATTTTCCATATATATTTTTTTAACATATAGCATTCCTTTAAAAAGTGTACCATTACTTATTCTTTTGTATTGGTGGGATTCAGCTTTTCCTTATTATAAACAATATTAAGATGAGCTTCTTCACTTGTCTTTGTGTACACGTGTAACTGGAATTACTCAGTCTCAAATGTTAGAATCTTCACATTAGTTCATGGTATCAACCTGGACTTACAGGCTTCCCCTTAGCTACTTGGGGATGTGTTGTTTAGACCAATCCAGACTCTTCTCTAAACAGACACTTGTGGCCAGGAAAGTAAATGTTGGGGAGGTTATTTTCCATGGTACTGTGGTTTGGATAGAGGCACTACTGTGAAAGAAGGTAGGGTATTCTTGTAATAGTTTTGTTTATTTAAAACAACCACCACTCTTCACTGAGATAGAACAAGGTACTTAGTGCAATAAAAACATCTACCATGATTAAAACTGCAAATGTAGAAGTGCACTAAAAAAAGATCTTTTGCTTATTCTTTGTTAAGACATAAGTGTTCTACATAATTGGGCTTTAAAATATATAACTGAATTCTCAGTAGTGATTATATGGTATGAAAGTCCAGAGAGTAAAGTCCACTTTCAAGCCATCCTGACTCTTTCCGCCTTTTCCAGATGGTCACATTGAAGGTAATTAAGAGGTACCACTGAAAATCTGAGTACATGAGAGAATAGAGGTAGTCTGAATAGCTTTTTATGAATTAGACATTACAGGAGACCATCGTCACAATATTTCTAAAATCACAGACAATATGTTGTACATTGCAAGCAAGAGACACAAGCTCTCACTCCTATCCTACTATTTTTTATTTGTCCCATTAATAGGTGTAGTCATTTTTAAAACCATAATATACCAATGTGGTTCAGAATCTTGTTTGTCTTCCTTCGTTCTTTTAGAATAAAGAAATTGTTTCTCAGGTCGCTTTTAGTTAGGTCCTTTTAGGTTGCAAAGCCAAGTCAGGCTTAAAGTTACCTTAGATGACTTTGGATGATGAGAATTTATGGGAAGCAGACAAAGAGGGAAAAAAGAAGTACAGAAACCATGTCAGCATCTGGACAGCCTGGCTTCATAAAGACTTGGAATATTGTTGAAGACACAACAGTAGCTAATTTTGTCAAAACTTAATAAATAAACATACAGTGTTTCCTTCTCTGTGCTAGACAAGGACATAGCTTCCCTCAGTTTTTCCTTCTGTTTACTATTGCTGCTCCTTGGAGATTCTTTCTCTTTCTTCTTCTTCTGGACATCAGGATATTCATGATCCTCTATCCTATGCTGCCTCAAGGCTTCTTCCTACTTCTCTGACTTTTGCTCCAATCCCTCCTTCTCCCAGTTCTTTCTCTTGAATTCAAATGCCCGACGCAGTAGACCTGTATTTTAGCTGGTTCTTCTCCAGTACAAATTGGGAAGGAATTCTTCCCCCAGCACAACTCATGAGTATTGGTCAGGTTTTGGTTTAATCTCCGATCCAATTAGTTGTGGCCAAAGTTCAGAAATACCTGTTACACCACTGTGGCAATGTATTTATTAGAACAAGTTTTTGAGGCTCTTTGCCTAAACAGAGCTGTGGGTGTGGGAGAGACTCAACATTTTATGTGCTCCTCTATCATTTGGATTTCTTAAACTCAGCTAAGCAGAAGAGTTTGAAGATGTAGTCTTCAAATCAACACGCTCAAGATGCCTTCAGGAGAATTAGATACAGTTTTTGACATCACTTTAACCAGCAATGGAATTTCATATAAGTTTAGTTTTTATCTCTAAGTTCAGGTTTTCCATCTTTTCAATACGTTTTTTTTTTTTTTTTTTTTTTCCTAAACAAGAGAGGAAAATAGATTAAGATAAGAGGAGGACCAAAGTTAATTTCTCACTACATTTGTCCCTAGGGTAAAGTGAGATGTGCTCAGGAGAAGGTATTTGTGGAGTGGGAGATTCTAGTGAGTGAGGAGAAGGATGTGGCTCAGAGTGTAAAGCTCTGCAGAAGGTAGCTGGGACTGCAGGCAAGAACATGAGTGGAAGTGTTTGCTTAGCATAGAGATTAGACATGTCTCCCTGGATTCCTGGAGAAAGGATGAGTGCATCTGTATTCCCTTGATTCCTAGAGAAAGGATGAGTATATCTGTACACATCTATAAAAACAGAAGGGACTTACCAGAGGAAAGCAATCATTCTGCATAGCTTAACTCCTCTCAAAAGTAGAGAGGATGGGCTGGGGATGTGGCTCAAGCGGTAGTGCGCTCGCCTGGCATGCATGCGGCCGGGGTTCGATCCTCAGCACCACATACAGACAAAGAAGTTGTGTCCGCCAAAAACTAAAAAATAAATATTAAAAAAAATTATCTCTCTCTCTCTCTTTAAAAAAAAAAAAAGTAAAGAGGAGTGTCATGTGTCAATAAAGGCATGGATGATGAGGAGCCAGCAGCATTCAGGTGGGCCCCTGGTATATGACACAATGATGTAGGAAAAGATTGTGGTGAAGCTCTGAGACTCAACCTGAAACCAGATGATCAGTTCTGCATAGCATTTTTTCCGCTTTCTGTAAATCTATATAAATCCAGTCCTACAAACAAACAAATAAAAATCAAAAAGCAAGAACATCACAAGTCACTTCAAGTTAAAGGTTAGCAGAGAGTCTGTCTATGTGTAAAACAAGACAACAAGGGTGCCTGAGTTTTAACTGCTGTGACTTCAGGGGAAGCAATAAGTAGAACCCCTCTTCTCTACTTACATGCAGAGAAGCCAGTAAGAAATGCAGGATGCATCAGACAGATGAGCCCAGAGTATCAGCCCTGTGACTGACAGAAAGCACACTATATGACAGATGGCAGCTTTGGGCCAAGGGAAAGCACGACTGCTATACCTGTAATGGAGAGGCTTGCCCTACTGATAGAGGCCAGCAATGTCACTTGCAGTCCTCTACTAGTAAGAGGCTGCCCTATATCAGTTTGGAGTTTGAAGAAGCAGAGAAAAGCATGATCTTGCGGGCAACAGGTTTAAATGGTGAAGGGGTTTAAGGCAGATCTGCCTGCCTTTTGGTTTTCCCTAGCTTCTCTAATCTATTAAACCACCGCTTCTCCTTTGAGGAATGAGGGGGAGGCATAGACAGATGTCACAACTGTTTCTCCAGAGATCATCCTTCTATATGGAACAACTGAGAAGTAGGAAATGAACTTCCTGTCTTCATTTTATGATGGCAATTCAAGGTCTAATTTAGGGGTCTAGCCTCCTTTCTGGAATAGCTGTTTGGTTTTATGGATGGGATGATGATGGAATGACTAGATTTCTCCTAAAGGCAAGGAGATTCCAGAAGGCTAAGCATATATAATTAAAATAGGACCATAGTGTACAGGGTATATGACAAAATATGTAGAATTGGGGCAAGTAGTGCAGGTAGGTGGTGGTTGTTGCTGAGCAGATGTGAATAGTCACAGTGGTAGGGAGCAGGGAGAGCTTATTATGTCAGGGTGAACCAGATATTTCAGGCTTTGACTTCTCCCCAAATATTTGCAAGTTAACAAGTGCCTTAGCTTAGAGAGCTCTTCCTCTCAGTGCCCTCTAGATCCACGTTCTACTAGTTTGCATTCTGGCTTTAAAACTGTTTATCTATAAAACCATTCAGTAGCTGTCTTGCATTTTTTATTTATGGAAGGGAGTGTGTACCTAATCTTCAGATTTATACAAAGTTTATTCAGGCCTGCTTGGGTGACAGTAGAACACCACAGCTTTGCTTCTCGGCCTGCAGTGTTTTGTGTCTACTTAACAAAATTTAAAGTGAATTGTAACATAGTTGTTTTGGCTGATCCCAACATTGAAAGGGATGCTTTAATCTCTTGGCAAGTTAGTTAGCATTTTATTTTTTATTTTTATTTTTTTTAGCCAGAGTTAGTTCTTTTTTTTTTTTTAATTTTTTATTGTTGGTTGTTCAAAACATTACAAATTTCTTGACATATCATATTCCACATTTTAAAATGAGCATCTTCCCATAGGACCATGATTAATAAAGGTCATTATGAAATGTATGCATTTCAAGCAATATTTATTTTTGAATGACTCTTTAAGGAGTATCACAACAAGGTTTTTTGTTTTCCCTTTATGGATGATAAAATTATTATCTAGAGTGGTTTATTGGAAGCTTGTGTACCATAGTCTTAGCACAGGAATCTGGCTCTCCTGACACTTCTTCACTGTGGGTACACATGGATGAACATCATCCTTTGTACACAACACACCTATGAGGATGTGAACACACCTCTTCAGACATAAACACATCTATAAGGACATGATGAACAAACTCCTGTTCAAACACAAATATTCTTTCAAAGTGCCAATATATATATATATATTAAAAGGTATGAATTAGCAGAATATATTCTGCCAACACATTCTCTGCAAGTTTCTGATAAGTAGGATTAACACAGCAATGAGCACATTACAAAACATTTGTGAGATATTATTAGGGCTTTGATTACTTGTCATTCTGTTTCTGTCCATTCCAAACTGATATTACCAGTAGTTTTTAAAAATCCCAAATAGGATTTCTGTTGGTTCATAAATATATTGTCAAATGCATATTGTATCTTATTATGCTAAACCAAATAGAATAAAACATATTTGATACTGAAATAATGAAAAAAACATTGACTATTTTTGACTGAAATGGAACTTCTACTAGGCCTCATGGTTGTTTTTATAAACATTTACCATTAGAAAATGTATGAAAGTTCTTTCATTGCAAAACTTTCAAACTGTTGTAGGTGGTGCCAGGGCAGGCATATGATCTCTATCTACCTCAAAGAGATGGTGTGGTTGACTGTGGAGCATCACCCAGACCTCGGAGCAGAGGGATTTGGGAACAGTGTTTAGTTCTTAACACGTAGGTGGGGAAGCATGGTTTTCTCATGTAATTAATAGGAATTTTCATTTGATGAGAACACGGATTAACAAGGTTTAAATTTATATTCTCAGTAGCTCTCAATTATCTAACGTCTTTGATGGGGAAAAATTAGAAAATTACATGATTATGTTTCTTTTCACTTCTCCCTGGCAAGATTATAAGACAATATAACAGGGCTTATGCCATGACTGCTAATTATGTGAGAATTTTCCAGGTGATTCAATATATCACAGGCCTTGATTTTCACATGTGAGAGCAGGACTCAGCAAACAAATTTCCTGAGATTAGAAGTAATTTTATACACAAAATTATGTTTTTTGAAAATGAGCATTAGTAGAGACCATGCTATCCTTTCAGCCGTGTCATCCTCTAGTTTTATTAGCTCTTTCACCTCACCTCATTATACAACTCAGATTTTTAAATAAAATATCTGCTCGGATCAGTCCAAGCTCTCTGTTGGATGATCATGTCTTGGTGAAATCATAGTCACATCTCCAAAATGTGCTGTGCATGTTGCTTTTGATCCCTGTTGCTTCCCTACCTCCACTGGATGTTTCTGCTCAGTGGAAGAAGCCATACTCTCTCACTACACAAATTACACCAAGATTGCTAGTAACCCTACTAAAAAACTCACAATAATGGTATGTCTGAGTCATGTCTTTTTATATATGGTGTTTTGGGGTATGATTAGTCAGCAACATTTATTTAATGCCCATAAGCTCAGAGCAAGTCAGAGACAGTAGAAAAGGAGAGAAAGGAGATCGAAAAACAAATAGACTGTCATCTCCAGAAGAGCTTATCGTATCTTTATGAGTACAGAGAACAGATAAAAAAGGATTAGGAAAACTTAAAAGCAAAATCCCAATGAGTGCAAATTGGCCTGGTACAAACTGAGTTATATAAATGCAAAGAGGATGCAAATTATAAAAGCTTGAAGTTCATTGTTTAAAACTGCTATCTTTGATTTTCATAATACTTATGCTGTAAGAATTGTTAGAGCTCAGAACACCATACACTTCAATGAGGAAAATTTCCTGGTTGAATTGTATCATTTAGAGACACAAACCTAACTCTTAGCATTTATGGGTTTTTGAGAATTGATGCTGTAAAGCTTTATGAGTCCCTGTTAATTTTTTTTCATCATCCTTAAAGCTTGTTGTATAACCTTGAACAAGCTAACCTCACTGTATCTCAATTTCTACATCTTTAAAGTGGGCTTGGTGATAATATTTATCTCATGAGATTATTAGGAGTATGAAATGTATCATATTGTAGTATTTCTATTCTATGAAGCATCTGTGTTTTTACAGTTCAATTTTTTTGAGATTGGAGTGCATCTTGTAATTGAAAAATAAACCACTAAGTGGGGTGCTAACCACTTAGCTACATCTCTATCCCTTTTTATTTTTTATTGTGAGACAGGGGTCTCACCAAGTTGCTTAGGGCCTCACTAAGTTTCTGAGGCTAGCCTTGAACTTGAGATCATCCTGCCTTAGCCTCCTTAGTTGCTGGAATTATAGGCATGCACCAAGAAGCCCAGCTCAACTTGTTTTCTCTCTTCATTTTTCACACCACTAATTGAGTCCTACTATGTGATGTGAACTGTGGGTCCTAGGAATGAGGCATGAATTCAGGCACACAAGGCTCTTTATCTGACTTAACTTTAATAAATGGAGGTTGAGGAAATGGGAAGATGTAATCTAGCAAATAAACTCAGAGTGAAACAGGACAGAATGAGCCTCAGGAGGTGTCTGGCATGATGTTTGCTAAGAAGGTCATGCCAGGTTCCTCTCAGGAGTTGACTGCTGAAGTGAATACCTCAAGGTCAAGTTGAGAACTTGCACTTGCAGTATAATAGTACAAGTCTTGCAATGCAGAAAGGAGCTCTGGTCTTTAAAGGAACTGGAATGAGTTGAGATAAGCCATGGGAATACCTATCTTGGGTCCTCTAGAGAGGGAGTAGATACCTGTAACTTTGGATTCAGAGAGCAGATGCTAGATTTTTTTTTCCTCAGGAGCAAAGTATTTGAGCTCCTGCCCTCCCATCAGGTATAGAACCCAGCAACATCCCCAATCCTTTTTTTATTTTGAGACAGGGTCTCGCTGAGTTGCTTAGGGTTTCCCTAAATTACTGATGCTGGCCTTGAACTTGCAATTCTCTGCCTCAGCCTCCTGAGCCACTGGGATTACAGGCTATGCATCATTGCACCCAGTAAGTTGAGCATTCTTTACCACAATGTAGAAGCTTGTTTTTTAGGTGCTATAGAGAAATTCCTGCTTCTAGGAGGGAGATGTCAACCCATAGATTGTTTCCATCCTCCTATTCAGAGGAGTATACTGAAGACTGAGGATATGAAAAGATTTCCCCATAGTTTTCTAATGTCATGTAGTGCTAGTAATATCTAGTTGAGCCACATATCTACTCCTAGGTATCAGTTTTAGAGGGTTTTTTAAATCTTAAAACCTTCTAAGTGGAAATTTCCAATACTAGTAAGTGGTAACTCTTCATACTAGATGGAATTGCTCCAGAAAACAAATCACTAGTGATTTATTTCCACTTCTATGGTTCTTCGGTATTGGCTCTCTTGACATCAGCTGCTTAGAAATATCAATTCTGTCTTGAAATAGCCCATCAAATAGTGATGCATAAATAGCCAAGAATTTATGTATTCTTCTTGTCATACATATCAACACCTATTTAATCTGATCATGTAAAAAGTTGGTGATCTATTTATTTCCAATGAGGGCTTTCTGCAGCAAAAATTAGTTCAGGGCCTTGTCCTTACTTATAAAAAACCCACACCTGACTGCATCAATGACAAGAATCTATATGATGCCATTAAATGATATTAATTAGGGAGAGGGCATGCTTTTGGCATGCTGGCTAATTCACATCTTAATTCACATCTTAATTCACATCTTTTACTAGACCCCATTCTTATTTGTAAAATAGGAATTTTAAAATAGATGATTTTCTAAACTGTGAACTGTGATATCTTTATCAATTTACCTACTGAAGAGCTTCCTGTTAATTGGTTCAACTTGCAGTAAGTAGTTCAAGTTCACTCCGAATTTTGAATAATATTTCATTTTCACTAATTTTCACAAACATAATTGAGCATCTTGTAGTTACAAGTTTCTACAACAGACCCATAAGCATCTGAGAGGTTAAGGTACAGTGAAAAAGGTAGTCAGGTAACTTGGGTTTTTTAAAATAACTTTTTTGAGGTATAATTAGCTTACCTTTTAATGCACCATCTCAAATTATTTTTAAAAGTGATTTCAATATATTCACTTAACAAATATTTATTCAGCATTTGCCATGTGCCAGAAACATTATAGGTCCTATGTTTATAGAAATTGATAGCAGTTTTACAAAACCTAACCTGTCAGAAGAGGTCCATTAACAGACAGTTTTCCATGTGGTATTATAAGCCAGTATTCAGGGTCATAAGGTACCCTGGGAACACAGAGGTAGGACAAAGCACACCTAGTCTTGGGAAACTTGGGAGGTATTTGAAAAGTGTTCATCTCTAAATGGGTTTTGGAGACAACTGTAGGTATTTGAAAGGTTGATGGAATGTAGAAAATAGAGAAGGGAGAGTTTTTCTGGTGAGATACAAGCTATGCACAGCCACTCATTGTTCTCTTACCACATGGCACAGCATGGAAAGAATGGTTGCTGTGGAGCCTGCAGGGAGGAGTCTATCCAAGCATGCTTCAGCCGAGATGGATATGTCCTGCTATGAGGTCACAAAGAAGGATGAGACCAGCGGGCAGATGTGACATTTACACTTAGGTCACACAAGGAGCCACATTTAGTCTAAGAAGAATTGCAATTTTAAGAGTAAGATATGCATGAAAGAGTGGTAATTTCAGCTGCATGAGGAATTTGAAATCCTTGAAGAAGGAGTAAGTAGAACAGAGAAAGAATGTATTTGAGCAAATACATTGGCAACAGTGGAGGGGCAATGTATACATGGATTCAGAACAGTAGAGTTACTTTGTTGTATACCTAGTCCTGTAGGCATCTGGGGGAAGAAGGTAGTCTGAAGGATGAAAACTGGTGCATTCATGAGGTTTGTGAGAGGAAATTAGAGGTGTGTTTTACAGAGATAACTCTTGATATTTTTTTGAGGGGAGAGGCCCTGGATTCTGAAAGAAAGCTTGGGAGGATGTTATCACCATTGTCCCAGATAGTAATGTTCTAGCCAGGATTTTAGGTCAAATTCTGTTTCCTATTTAAAAAGTATAATAAACAAACATATGAAATGATAACTTACCCTTCTTGAGAAACTTACTATCTCAATTCTCTGTGTTAATTCATTTGATTCTCATAACAACTCAGGGGCAAGGTTGTGATTTTACCGATGTGTAAATTATGGCCCAGAGAGGTGTAACTCACCAAGTCAGTCAGTGTGCATATCTAGTCTTTGAACCAAGGCAGTGTGGCTCTAAAGGCTAAATACAGGAATTAATAACTCAAGGCATAATTGAAAATACTGATGGTGTGTTACTGAAGAGGGATATTTGGCAAACAAATTTTGCTTTTTTCCAATTCAGTGATTTGTAATGTATTTATAGAGTAGTACAACCATTAGCTTCATCTAACTTTAAAATGTTTAGAAATCTCATGTTCTTTTCCTCCTGATTTTTATTCCAACCCTAGGTAACTTTGAATTAACCTTAGTGGTAATTAGTTTTCAAATGAATGGTGACTTCTGTTTCCTAGGAGTTGTTTTTGAGTGGTAGCAATCTGACATCCTCACTAATTCAGGAGTATAACATAGTTTGTTTGAACTTGTAATTTCTAGCTTCTGTGTGAAGTTAGTAGAATGCTTTGTTTATAATTTGGGGCAGAAAAGAATGACAGTTCCAGGGTTCCAGGCATTGTGTCAATCTTTGGTCCCCCACATGAGATTGCCCTGACCCACCCTGAAGTTCTCTATTTTTGTATGAGGAAGACACAGACTATTGAACAACTTTGGAGAGGAGAATTCCTGATGTATTGGTTAAGGCTTGTGTTAAACTTTCTTCTGTAAGTCGTTGAATTTTTTTTTCTCTCTAAAGTTAGTATATATGAAGAAGCGTTTGGAGTGCATGGCATTTAAGAATAAAATCCACATCAATTTAAAATAAACCTCCCCATCCAGAATAGATTGGTAATCATCAAGCACAAAATCCTGAGCTGTAGAGTGGCTTAACGGACAGCTGCTGATAGGCATAATAGAGTACCAGGTAGATTACTGAAGCACAGATAACTGCCATAACTAGTGGTAGCACATGTATCTGAGATGCCTTAAAATAAAAATTGCAAGTACCACGGATTTGATCAGTCCTAGTATTTCTTTCTCCTATTCTCTCAGTCCCAAGTTAAAAATAAAATCTGCCTGCCTCATTTTCCTGTGTGCTAGTTAGTAGGATTAGCTGGAGTTCTCAACAGGAAAGCAATAGATACAGTAGACGCCATTGTATGGTGGTTGAAAGCCCGGTAGAGATAATTATACAGTCACTCCCACTATATTACCCTTCAAAGAAATTGAGCCTAATATTCTCTGCCTAAGCAATTTAAACAACTTCTAAAAAAAAGTGCAAGATATTATTTAGGGAATGAAATAGCTACTGTATATAATCAGGAGGGAGAATTATAGCAAATTATTATACTCATTTGATAAGTGAATAAAGAGCTATGCTCAAAGCTTTGTATTGTACCTCCTAAGTAATTGTTCAGTTGTGCTAACTGTCCTTTAAAAAAGAGATAAAGAACTCTAAAAAAAAAAATCAATTGTTATACTTGTTCAGTGAGGTTCCCCCTCTGGGCACAGATTAAGTCTAATTTCATGCTCCATGAGGATCAAGCACACTTTGGCCTTCAAATGTTTAATAGTGGTTATTTTTTTTTTCTTTCCAAAGATAATGTCCATGTATAATCATAGGCACTATTATGGGTAAAAGAAAGCAATAAAGCCTTTTTTAAAATATTTGTTTTATTTGCAGTCAGACACCGTACCTTTATTTTATTTATTTATCACAACACCTCGCACATGCTAGGCGAGCGCTCTACTGTTGAGCCACAACGCCAGCCACAATAAAGCCTTTTTTACTGCATGTATGTGTTGGTGGGTATAGCTATTATAGACTTATGCTCCCAGCACATATCTTCCAGTACTTTCAAAAAAAAAGAACTGTATGCCAATCTTTCCAGTACTTCTTTCTAGGTACACACACACACACACACACACACACAGAGTCTACTAACTCGTTCATGTATTTGAAAAATGGGCTGGCAGTGGTATTGGAGTCAACCTTCTCTTTGGTTTGCTCTAAACAAAGTAAACATGCCAGTGTGAAAAACTGGAGACTTAAATGATGATGCACTTTCTTTGGTTTGCAGTTCTTTTGTCCTCACTCTCCCCTGCTTAAAAAAAAAAAAAATGTAAAAAACTGAACTAATTGCTTTTAGGAGAAGGCTTGCTGCCTAGTTGCTAAGAGCAGCTACATTAAAGATGCCAGACTCCTTAGCTGGGATCCTCTGTGTCCCTCTACTTGCTAGCTGCATAACATCCAGATTGTGTCTTAATCTTCCCATGCTTCAGTTCCTTACTTCAAAGAAGTCATGAGAATGCTGATCATAACAACACAGTCCCTACCTCATACAGTGGTGAGGAGTAATGAGAGCTACACATGGATCAGTAGAGTACTCTCTCTCTCTCCTTTAGTTATACTTCATGAATTCTAAAACCCATATTGATTTACAGATGTTAATATTTCTGATTAACTATTGTCAGTCAGGTGGCAGTCATGGTGTAATTGTCCTTATCTGCTCATGCTCATCAAAACTTGCTGACTATGGGGATCAGTAGCATGGGAGAAAATCCCATTGACAATAACATACCTAAATTTGTCATTATTCTTGCTGGTGCAGAGGACAGTATATTTTGGAGGAACACATAGATGTCATGATTTTCAGGGGAAAAAATGATTCAAAGGGATGAAGTCTAAATGTGACAAAATTTTAAGAATGCTAGGAATCCTTCAATTTACTTTGCTTATAAATTTGTCAGCCCTGCAGGAGAGTAAAGAATGCTATGGGTAAATAATTTTAAGCCATTTCTTTCAACAAGTATATAATAATAAAGTTAATAAAAAGCACTATGTCATGATTTAAAAGGCAGTAATTTTATTTTCAATGGTATAATAGCTAATGGTACATTTTATAATCAGTGGCATCTTGGATGAGATATTTAGTGAGCATTCAGAAAATGTTAGTGTTTTCATTAATATTTAGGTAGATGAAACTGTTGGTCAGTACATTATCAGAGTTAAGGGACTGTCTCTAAGGTTTTGAATATGTGTAGAGTACACTGAAAAAATAATTTGGCTGTAACAAAAATCTGAAGAACTTAACTTGAAACTATATCAATATGACCTGCCCTAAGTTCATTCAGTAAATGTTGCACTCTGTTGGACTGGAATTCATGTCCACTAAATACACATGCCCTATCCTTTTATCTGAATTGTGAAGATGAAATTGAATAATAGAAGAGCAAGCATGTCATAAACGTAAATAGGAAGTATCCATCCACATAGTACAGGTAACACTGTAGTAACAAGTAATCCCCAAATCTCAGTGCTTAAAGCAAATATTTTTTTTCCTTTTTTGTGCTGCTTGTCCATCATAGATTCAAAAGAGGCCTTTGCAGTTTGATGGAAAAGTCTCCTTTTCAAACACTGTTGTTCCCCATCCCAGAGTGAAAGAGCACTGAGGATCTTGAACTGGCAGTTGTTTGCATTGGTCTGAATGTAATGCTCGTCACTTGGGCTCACAGCCCATTAGACACCATTATTCACATGACTCCCCTTAGCCATAATGGTGTCAGAAAGCAGAGAGCTGAAATATTTGGAGAATAGCATCAATGACTGTAGCAACATTTGTAATACTACTAATAATGGTTAGCAGTCATGGAGTATTTACTGTGTACCAGGCACTGGTATTCGAGCTTTTCAGGGGCAGTGTCATTTAGTCCTTATAAAGTGGATATGATCAAGATCATCATTAAAACAGCTGAGAAACCAAGGCCAAAGAGATAGGCTATCCTGAATAAAGAAGGCAGAACAGGGACTCTGCTTCTCTTGCATTCACATGTTTCTCAAACTGTCTGGATTGAATGCGTTTTTTCTCTTAGAGTCAATCCCAGTGCCTTGTTGATTCTAGGCAGTAATCTACCACTGTGCTCTATCCCATGCCCTGGAATGCTCTTTTTATTTTTTTAATTGTAAAAGGAGGAAACAAATATAGTTGAGAATCTGTTCTCCAAAGAAGAAGAATGGTTTAGGTGATTCTTAAGGCTTCCTAAAGTTCCACCTGGAACAGCCTAGAATGATCTGCAGCAAAGGTGTCTGCTGTGCTTCTATTGCTGCCTCATCTGCAGAACATAGGGATCCTCTCTGAGCTAAGACAATGACTTATCCAATAGCTCAGTAGATAGGGATTGTCCCAGTAGAGGGGGCTGCCAAGGCTGCCAGGGTTTCCATGGATCTGCCTCCTCTTGACTTGTTTAAATTTTCAAAGTTAGAAAATTTCTGATATTTATACAAGTAGAAGAACACAGTGACCACAGTCATCAATGACTAATATTCAATGATCAATGCATGCTCAGTCTTATTTGATTGTACATTTTGAGTTAACCTGACTGCTTGTGAAGCAGAGCCTTGAACATTGTCTGTATTCCTTGGGTTTATAGGACACAGGAGTAACAAGGTAGGAGGACAATAATCAGCTGGTGGCATTCTTCTGAGGCGGGTTCAAGAGGACAGGTGGAGGACAAAATTGAAGATCTTCTTCTGAAAAGAAGGCAACACTAATAATATGTTAGACAAATCATCAACCTGGGGTTAAATGCTGTGACAGTATTCAGTCTTTCATGGGACACTTTTGCAACATAGGAGGGAAAAGGAGACATGTGTTCTTAATGTGTCTCAACATCATTGCCTTTCTCCCCAGGGAAACCCATAGCCTTGCCTGCCACTGTGGTACTTAATGAACAGAGATGTCTGAGGTCTGTTATGTGGCAGCACAGGAGAGCTGTCTCTAGGCCCTACAGTCAGGCAGAGAAAGTGCCTGAACTAGCTAGAAAGCACATCCTCAGTACCCTGGGCGTCCTCAGCAACATCCAGAGGACCCTGAATTCCTTAACCTCCCTGTCTCTTTTTGAAAAACACATATAATAACAGTCTGGGTCCCTCACAAATCTATTATAGCATTTAATTAACAAATGTTCCTCAAGTGCTTTGAACTCCCTGTCTGGATAGATGTGACTAAAATGTAAAATACCTTTCACTGCCTTATTTATTGCTCCAGCGAACACGCTATATGCTGGCAGCATTTATCTTCATTTTAATTTTATCTCCCACAAATATAGGCATTAATTTAAATCACATACAGAACATAACAGTTTTTATAGAGGCAAACTTATTCCAGTGTGCTGCATTTTAATATCGCACTTTACCATCTTTTCTCACTTGATTCAAGAATAGTATCTCTTCCTGCCTCAGCATTTAATCTTAGGACAACAGAAACTTTTTTTGTGCGTGTATGTTCTTGCTCTCAAACTTTTATCTTTCTTGCTGCTTTGCTCTTTGGTACCAAAAAGTTGTTTATTTTATTTATTTATTTATTTTATTTATTTATTTTTTTTTTTGAGTGTGAGCACAGGTCTGTATTCCTTGTCCTTCCCCTTTGCCAGCTTAATTGCTGGTGTGGTGAGGGCGGATCTTGCAGTGGAAAGGAATGCTTATTTGACTTCATATAACTTTTCTAATAGTAACAGATATTCCCAAAGACATCCGCCTTCCTAAAATTCATAAACTACATGGTCTTTTAAGGACATCATTTTTGTCCTCTGATCCTCTTTTTATTCAAAGGGAGCATTCCCCTTTTTCTTCATAAAGGCTACTTTTTCAGCAGATGAGTCTTTCCCTAAGGGAAAATGTGCTAAATGGGCCTGCTGTATTTATGGCTATGAAACGTTCCAGTTAGCTGTTACACCCTAAGCCAGGACAATTTCCCCATCCTTAATTTGTGGCCTGAAAAGCCGTGGCCCTCCTCAATTAGGACTTTCTGAATTGCCTCTGACATGACAGCGTGTTCCCAGAAGTCAGGACTATGAAGTCAGTAATAACAAGAGCACCGCTGTAAGACAACATGGTTTTAAAAGCCATCTTAGGTTTTTTTTTTTTTTTCCCCCCAAAGCTTTCAGGATTATAAATTAAAAAGAAACAAGACTTATTTTTCTAGTTTTGCAGGCTTCTGAATATCTCGATTTAAGGACATCTGTCATAATTGGACTTGTGTTATTGTCGTTGTTCTTAACATTTCGTCGGAGTTTAAAATGTACCAATTACTGTTAAGTTCCCTGTTTTATTCTTGTAACGACCCTGGGAGACAGGTACCTTATTATGTTCATTTTATAGATGAAGAAGCAAAGTCTGGAGAAGTTAAATGGTTTTTCTGAAATCACGCAGCTTCTGCGTGTCAGGGCTATGATTTTGAATCCTGTCCACTGGAACTAATATGCTTTTGGAATAGCTTTCCTCAGCCTAAATTCTTGACCTCTCCTTTGATGCTGACTCTTCCCAAACCCTTAGTCTTTTTGCTACTAGGTGGATTTTATTTGTGGTGAGAAAACGGTTACCCTGGAAACCCACTTGCTAGAATGGCAATCCAATTATAGCACTGTCACTCAGTTTTATTAAATTAGTAGTGCTGATGATGTGGACTTCTTGATTGAAAGATGCTGAGAAATGGGTTCTCACCAGTCGTTGTTGCCTTAAGACCATTCAGGATCATTCTCATCTATTTCACTCCCCACTCCCCAGAAAAAAGACGAAAAAGAAAACAAAACAGCAAAAATCCCTGAGGCTCAGGCTACTTGGCTGATTCACATTTCACTTTAGGCCATCGATTTCAGTCCATTCTTGGTTCAGGAAGGGTCTCAGGTCTTTGACAGACTTTGGTTCATCACATCACAGGCTTCTGATAAGCCAAGAATTTGCTTTGTTCAACCTGATTTGTGAGGTTTTAAAAATAATACATAGAAGTTAGACAGAACTGAAATGGTATAGCCAGGGCTCAGCCTGGTGGCACCAGCTTGGGGGAAAGGACTCTGGTAGTGGGTCCTCAGCTCCCTCCTGTGAAGGCAAATGGCCCGCTGGTAGAGTGTTGGAGTCACTTCCTTCTGTGTAAGGCAAAGTGCCAGGCACGTCAAACATCACCTTTCTTCACCTTTTTTATTATCCATTTTATGAAAGTGGTAAAGGGAAAGCTAGAAGAAATGGTTGGTTAATTTGTAGGACTATTAGGTGATGATGAGTTTTGAGGACAGAATTCCACATTTGCAGGTCAGTGCTCTTTTTTTTTTTTTTTTTTGATATGACAGTGTCTCAAGGTCTGACTTCTGTATCACAGAAAACAAAAACAAAAATAATGAATCTGAATTTGAAGTTCTAACATCAATATTATTGTCATTTTGAGGGAAAAAAAAAAACAGTCCTGTCTGAAATGATGGGGGTGAGGGAAAAGATGGGGGCTGCACTTATCTGGTGGATGATGGTTCCATGACTGTCTCCATCACCCTTAAGCAGATTTCCAGAAGCATTCGTTCAAAATGGGGAAGAGTGAAGCATCTTCAGAAAATATTACACATTCCATGTTAGGTTTTCCACCTGTAAAATAATTTATTTTAAGCTATTCATTCAGGGGCTAGAGGTATGTTTAGTAGAGGCTCTAAGTTAAATCCCCAGAAATGAATAAAATGAATAAACATAAGATATTCATTCAAGTACTGGCTCTAACATATACTGGGTTGGAGTCCTTAATCAGTGGAGTTATCTTGGAGCTTCATTTCTCTTTGGTAAAGATGAAACAACAGTAATATTGGCTATAATGCTGAGTTGTGAAGTAATAAAGTAATCTCACGTAAGACAGCACTGTTATTCTTGTGATCAGCTATCTCATATTCCTTCTCTCTGATTCTAGCTATGTAAGACTTAATCTGGGTCTATCTTTGCTATTCCATATATATAGTTTTAGGGTCTTGAATTTTAAAATCCTAATTCTGTTTTTATTTCCCTGAGAGTTCCAAATTCTTCTCATCTGATTTTCTCTTAAATGAAATGAGAAATAACACCCTAGTTTCTTCACATCTAATATATTTTCCCTCAGCTATAAATCTATATATTATCTGAAATGTGTATATATTTTCATACCCACATAAGAACTCATGCATATTTTTTAAAATCTAAAGGGAAATACACATTGATAGTAGTTATTTCTGAGATTTGAGGAGATGGGCTTCTTTCTACACTTCTCTGTAACGTTTCCATAATGTGCCTACTTTGCTTTTGCAAATATGTATTATAATTTATGTATTTTTATAAATGTATATATGATATTCTATGTATTGTTTTAGCTGTCACTGTGACAAAATCCCCCAAATAATCAACTTTGTAAGGAGGAAAGACTTATTTTGGCTTCGAGTTTTGGTAGTTTCAGTTCATAGTCAGTTGGCCTTGAGTTTTGGACCTATGGCTAGGAGACCACGTGATATAGGGAGCACAGTAGTGGAGAAAGCTGATCATCTCATAGCAGCTGGGAAGCAGAAGAGATGGAAAGGGATCAAGGTCCCAGTACCTCGTTCCAGGGCACTCCTCGAACCCCCAATGACCTAACTTCCTCTCACTAGGCCTCAGCTCCTAAGGGTGCTGCCACCTCCTAATAGCACCAGAGGTGGGCTGCCAAGCTTTTAACACATGGGCATTTGGGGGACTTTCCAGATCAAAACTACAGCACATGTATTTTAATTCATTTATATAATTATATGTGTATAGTGAAACACTCGTGCAATATATTCAACAAAGGAAAAAACACCCTCTAGCAATAAATACTTACAAAGGCAGATTAAAAATTGTGATCAAGTTTCTTCCTGTCTCCCTTCACCCTCTCTACTCTTTCTCCTTCCTCCCTACATCTCGTTTCCTCTCTCCTTCCCCCTCTTTCCTTCTCCCTTTCTTCCTTCTCTCTTTCTTTCTGTCTTTTTATTACCCACCATCTATCACAGCATAAATTGTTAAAGCTAGATCTTAAATAGAGTTTGCTAGAAAAATGAGATATTCTTAAAGGATTTGATTTCTCCTTGCATCATATATCATTGATCCAGTGCTTGAAATTATCTCAAAACAAAGATATAACTATGCTCTTTAACATGAATTTCGGTGTTTAACAAATGGTGGCCTCTCCTTTCCCACTACCCAGCAGAGAGAATGTTTGGGCACCAGTCTGGTTCAAGTTGAGCAGCTGTTAAGGTTCTCTTCCCTCCCCTCACTTCCCCTGTCACTTTCCTCCTCTTCCCTTCCCTTCTTTTAACTTACTTGGAAGATCTTCACTGATTGGATTTCTCCAGCCAGGGCTCATGTAATTTATTTCCCCATCTCTCTGAATGTCTGCTGTGGGTATGGGTTTTCTTTCCCCTTTAAAGGACCATCCCTGCTATACTTCTACTTCTTTTCTTTGAATATTTTCCCCATCAGTTCATGTAATGCTGTTGTTTTAAAATATTGATTTAATACAGAGAAAAAGGGGCAGATTTTTGAATTAAGAATATCTCAAGGGGAAGTATTGTTTCTCACTTTAAAGAGAGTGACTTTACCAGTTCACCCTCTGACCTTGTCCTTTTTTTTTTTCAATTTGATATGCCCAAGTGAGACCATAATTAGGACGTATGCTACAAAGGCCTACATTCTAGTTTGGTTCCTCTTCTGGCCCGTGGCCCTCTGTAGTGCACCAAATAAGGACCTGATCACCAGCTGCCTCTGCTGTAATTGCAGCCAGCACCCTGGCCTGCAGAGTAGCCAAGATTCAGCCTTGGAAGTATTTTCAGGAAAAGGTGGAGGTCTTTTCCCCACTCTGAGCATCTTTCAGTGGCTTAGTATAGCTGGTATTAATGTTATAAATGATCATCCCTAAACCTGTCTCTGTTCCAGCCCAGATGGAGTTTTGATTTTAGAAAATCATTCAGTGAAATGTATTTCCTGTGCTTGGTAGTCAGTGATCACTTACCAAAAAAGGGGGGTGATCAAGAGTAAAAATAAACTTATGATAATTCACATACACTTAACCTTTAAGGAGTAATACCGAAAAGGGAATGAAGCAGGCTCTGCTGACCAGCATTTGCACATGGATTCCAGGAATGTGCTTAGGGTTGCCAAAGCAGCCTCTGAATCCTGCCAAAAGCATCCCTGGGGCTTTTGCTAAGGGTGGGGAGAGCTAGGAATATGGAGGTGTGTGTGTTTAAAAACTTTGTTACCCAGCACTGTGTAGTAGAAAAAATACTGGGAAAAAGATGGTAAACCTGCATTCTAGAACCAGCCCTATCCAATCTCTGTGACTCTATAAAAGTTACCAAGCCACCTTGGAACTTCAGTTATTATGTGTAGAATAAGGATGTCATGCTGGGATATTAAATCCTTTGTTTTGTCCTAAGTACCTTAGCACAGAAAGATCATACATGCTCATCATAACTCTGGGTCAATGAGGGAAGATTAAACTCAAAAACCAAATTATCACATTAAAAATGGAAAAACAGTAATTTGAATTAGCCAGGCCCCAAGAGCAATTTTACCAAAGGCCCTCTTGTCATACTTTCCATGAGGATAATGCTATTGAAATTAAGCATTTTTCTCAATAGATCGCTTGTTTCCAAATTTTACAAAGGATAACCCAAAACATCTTGTCTTTAATTACCTCATTGTCTATACAGATATTTTGGTAGCTTTCTATGTTGTATAACTGCTTCCCTTCTCCTTGTGGAATGGCTGAAACATTGAAGGGAATGGAAGAAATCCCCATTTTGTTGAAAGCCTGGTAGGGACATGTAGTCCTAGTGTCCTCTGCTCATAGTAGAGGGCATGTCTCTTCACAAGCAACCTTCCATTCTTGTTAGGGTGGAAATCATTATGCAGTAAGAGTGATCCACATGTTAGTCTTACAACAACACGGACAAGTCTTATGAATGGTTTGTTTTCATAACTTAAGTTAAAAATCAGCCTATTTGATAATGCCTATGGAAGGTTTTGCCAGAGAATCAGAACCCGCAGGAGATATATTTTAAGAGAGTAGTTGCAATATTTAAAGAGACTAATTGCAAGGAAGTAGCTCACATGGTTGTACAGACTGATGAGGTGATATGACTTTTACTGGGAAGGGCAGGCAGGGGCTGAGGCTGCTATCCACAGGCAGAATTTCTTCCCTTTTAAAGAATCCTCAGCTCCTTTCTGAAGGCCTTTGAACTGAATCATGCCCACCCCAGGAATCTAGAATAATCTGCCTTCCCTAAAGTCAACTGATTTGTTTTGGGCTTTAATCACATGGCTTTGCAGCCACACCTAGATTAGTGTTTGCAAGGCCAGTAACTGTGAACAAAGAGGCACACTACCTCTGGCATACTGGGACCCCAGAGGCTTGGCCCACCTGCCCTGGGCATAGAACTGTTGTTTGTCAAATAAATCTTTTGTGTTCCTGCTAAGTTGCAAACTGCAGAGTTGACTGTCATCCCTCCTGTGTTCTTAACCCCAGTTGTGATCTCTTGTTATGTTTACATTCTGCTTGGAGGTTAAAGGCATTTAACTAAAATGCTGTTCTCTCCACATTGATGATCTGGTTCTGGCCTTCAGTTATTAACCACAGAGCAAAGGCCTCCCTCTCTGCTGGCAAACTCTGGTCTTTAGGTCTTGGTGGGAGAGTTCATGGTCCAACTCACTGGCCTCTCAATCCTTTGCCCTCTCATTTTTTGTGACTCTCATTTCCATTCATTTGCAGTCTCCAAATCCCTGGATCTTGTCATAACTTGGCTGTAATTTAATTCCTCAATCATAAACTTAGCTACCACCCCAGTCACGACCCCATATTTTTCTACCTTTCTCTCTCCTGCAATTCCTATTGTATGAACATTTGCCTCCTCTTACCTTTTTTTCTGTTTTTCCACAGTCCTCATATGTATTTCTTTTCCAACTTAAAGTCCGTGATTCAGTTCTTCAGGCCACTCCTTTACTCATTTCTCAGTAGGCTTTATCTAGATTTTCACCAGATATCCCTGACCCTGTGCAGACCTGTGGCTCCCTCAGGCCATCTTGCCAAAGCTTCAGGATTATTGCACACCATGCTCTCTTGGTTTTCTGACCCCCTTTCTGAACATTTCCATTTTAGGGATCTCCTTAGTTCTTCGTTGCCTCTCCTTACATATTATTTTTCTTGGGTGAAGGTATTGGGGTACCTTTCCTAGGGCCGTTCTTGTTCCACTTCTCTCATTTGGTTTGTAGCTATGGCACTAACTCCCAGTATTGCCATATCATTATATAGATTATTCCACCAAGCTTTCCTGCCCTTTAGATTCAGATTTTTTAACTACTTATTGGCTGGGTGCATTTCGATATGCCATAGAATCACAGCCTCAATATGTCCAAATTAAATTTATCAGTTTTTCCCTAGAATTTGTTGTTCTGTGTTTTCTTTGTTAAATGGTGCCACTATCTAACCAGTTTTTCATGCCAGAAGTTTGGACAGGATTTGTATAGACTCTTCTATCCTTTGTTATCAATCTTATCTCCTAAATGTTTGACAAATCTTCCTACTTCTTTCCCTCTCCACTGATAGTAGATGATTTGAGACCACCATCACTCTCTTGTACAATGGGTGATAACTCTTCTAATGGGATTCCTCTTAGCCATTCACTCATCCACTACCCCAATCTGTCCATCAAGCTGTACCTAAAATGCAAATCTGACTGTATTACTCCCCTGTTTAACACCTTATCTCTTTAGCCCATCCCTCTAACAGTGATTAAGTAAACAGGAAATAGAAATGAGTTTGAATCTCACTTGCATGCTATGTGAGCTTGGACAAATAACCCTTTTTCTGTTTATTTCCACATGGAATATAGAAAGTCACAGTGCTTCCCTTCAGATGTGAGCCTCTTTGGCTTTTTCTCTTACCCTGCTTCTTTGGTGCTCCATGCTAAGGCCAAAGAATGCCCCTTCTCAGCTTCCCAAAGGCACACAGCTGCCCCCAGTCATATATTAGTCTCTGCCTGGGACATTGTTCATGCCCCCAGCCCTTTATTGCCATGTCTCAACATAGACGTCATTTCCCTTAAGAATGTTCAGCAGCCTCTTCTAGTCTAATTTAGTTTAGATGTCCTTGCTGTGTTCTCCTGTGTCTTTGTCCTTGCATGTCCTAAGTCCCACACTTTGCACCCTATAAATGCTCCCTCACTATCTGCTTCTCCCAAATGATCGTACTTACTCTACCCATTATAAGTATCATGAGGGACATTGATTGACCTTGAACATCTTGTGAAGCTACCAGTCCCTGCTGCCTCACATTTATTAGCACAGTCTAGCAAAGACTGAGCTTAGTAAATATGTTTATAATGTGACTGTCTCACTGGTGCACATACATTTTTCCAGCAGAGTGACCACAACTTTCCTTCTGTAGAAGAAAACAAAATATAATTCTCCTCCTCTGAAATGCCTCCCTAGGAAGCTGACTACCTCTAGATAGCTGTTTACACAATCAAATCAAGTGGTATTTTACAAGGAGGGAAAGCCCCAGGACAAGTCCCTCTTCTTGACCACAAAGTTGAATGTTTTGTATCTTTTCCTCCTAACACTTGGTTTCAACAAAGCAATAGTTCTATCCCTTCTCCCTCCTCCCCTAGTCCTGAAAATGTAAAATAGAAATGTTTGTACTAAATCCCTAGATGATTACAGTGTTAGGCCTTGAGTTTGGGGGGCAGACAACAATCCTATTTTTAGCATTGCTTAGAAGAAATTTCTAGGTATATAAGTAATGAGCATTCATTCATTTTGTTTCACTTTTCTGTCAAGCATTTTGGGGAATTTTTTTTTCTAACAGTTCTGCACACTAAAAGAAAAGTTCACAATTTTTGAAAGGAAACGTGGCCCTTTTTATTAGCTCCTTTTACCTCATGCTGAGTCATGGATGAGAGAGAATTTGTAGGTGGCTGAGCTGCAGGAAAAGTAATACTGTCATTTACACTTGCCTGCTGCTATGCTTTCCAGAAAACTTCTCCCGTGGGTTGCGAAAGTGATTAATCTGCTCTTAAAACTGACAAAGAGGTTCTCTGATAAGAAAAAAAAAAAAATTAAGAGGGTTTTTCTTTAAAAAGTAAGCTACTCTTTCCAGTTTAAAATTAGGGGAAAAAAGTTAAGTCTACTCTTTCCAGTTTAAAATTAGGGGAAAAAAGTTAAGTCTGTTTATCATTTTAAAATTTGTGTGGGGGTGTGTGTGTGTGAAAAAGAGAGAGAGAGAGAGAGAGAGAGAGAAGAGGGAGGAGGAGGAGGAGGGAAACTGGCCATGACTTTACACAATCAAAGGACATTTTCTGTTTAAATTATGCTTTTTTTTACTTATTAGTATGGCTCATTCCCCATGTTATAACTAAATTATTCATTTCTACATGAATAATGTTCCCTTGCTTTTTAAAATATTTTTCTATATTTGGGTCTTGGTTTTCAACACTTTCCGTACTAACTCTCAGACCCAGATGAGAAGTAAAGTAGTACGGAAACCTCCTTTTTAATATTTGAACCGATGAAGATATTCTCGGTACCTTCTATCATATAAGTTTCCCCCTCCCTGAAAAATTTCATTTATGTGAGCCTTTCTACAACACTTTCAAAAACTTGGACTAAAGTTGTTCATATAGTTGAAATGAAGCATCAGTTCTTCAAGAATTTAGAACTTTTTTTCCTTTTCTCCCTTTCTTTCTTTTTTTCTTAGTCCCTTTTCCACTGAGGACTACTAAATAACGTGGAGTTTGATCTTCTCTAAGAACCTCCATTTCACTGGGCAACTTAAAGGAACAAATGAAGAAATAAATTACATGGCATAATCTGTTTTATAATTGTGCAGAGAACGCTCAGTCAGAGTTTAGAACCCTCGATTAGAATGGTAGAGCTTATTGAACTACTTCCCTTTAAGTTTATTTATTTATTTACTTACTTACTTACTTACTTATTGTTTGAGATGGGGTTCTTTCTCACTCTGCTGTTCAGGATGGCCTCAGACTCCTGTGCTCCAGCAATCCTCCTGCCTCAGCCATCAGAGTTTTTAAAAGCATATCCCACCTTTCCTGATTTTTGCCTTTAGTATTTTAAGGCCTATTTTTTCTTTTTTAATGATAGGTTTTTTCAGGTTGTTAAAATTCATTATCTTAACCTGTTTTCCACTCCTAAGCCTAATCATTTTATTTTTGGTGATGTCAGGTTATTTTACTTGGTTTTCTCCTCCTGCCTCCTTTTGAAGCTGACCTGTGAGTTGAACCACTTCCTTGGCAACTGAAAGAGACTCTCTGGACTCTGAGAGCACTGCCCCCCAGTGAGGAAGGGAAGAGACAGAAAGTTCCTTTCTCTCACTGAATGGAGTCACATGGGAGGCTTGGGGGTTGTTCTTTTAGTCCTCAAGTGTAGATATACATACCACTTTGCCCCTAGGCTACAAATCCAGGTTTTAAAATTCTGAAGTTGAAAAGGTCAAAACCGTTTATAGTTGAAATCCTGCCTAGAGATCCGCCTATATTTCTAAGGGTATTTCAGGGGAAGGAGGGAATGGAAAACACATAAATGTACTCATTTTATATCAGAATTGCCAATATTCTTTGTTTTATTAAAGTATATAAAAGGTATGTGAATGCAGGTATGCATATTTGTATGTTTATATACATATATATGTGAAGAGAGTGAGCAGCACTTTAGATAACACCGTATTCATCTTTCTTCAAGGTATTTTAGAGTATAGTCTTTGGCAGCATCTTGAGATGAAAGATTAGTGTTATTTTGGAGAGGGTCTCCTTGGGACAGAATGAAGAGTAAAGATTTCTGCAGTCTACTTTTAAGTGGAGAAAGGTAATCGCTACCTAACCAAGTGGCTGTATGCAGGTCTGTTTCAGTTTTCATAGAAGCATGAAATCACTTCCATCGCAGAGAGGAGCAAAACCTTCTCTGGTATTGTTTTTATTGTTGTTTTTGAGTTTAGCTATCTAAATTTAAGTCACCTGCAGTGTTTTTACTTTGTAGACATTCTGATTTGATATATTTGAGAGAGAAAGGTTCTATACATATTATGAAGAGTATTTTTCTTAACTAAATGCCAAAGACAAAATTTAAACCAAAACATAGTCATGAAGCAATGGTAATGAGATATGATTATGGTTTAGTGAGAGAAAAAAAAAAGCCCTGCAGGGAACAGTAGGAGTGCAGTAAATTATGAATTGCTCCTAAATAGGTCTCATTAGTCCACAGTGACTATGTTTAATTGACATTAGAAAGGAATCTGGAAAGTTTGGGGAAGTATACAGAAGACAGCTTGGTGTTGAGCTAATAAAAGTCATTAGAGTGTTTTGGAAATTACCAACAGTTGATTGTGTGTGAAGGGTCCACAAAACAGCACACATTTCACTATGCACACTTATGGAAAAGTCTGTCAAAAAAGAAATGGACCTGCAGAACCCTGGGAAATACAGCATGTGATAGTTACCTCTAAGTTTCTCCTTTCACCCTAGACATTTCCAATAAAATAGAGTGGACTTTGGTGTTGTTATAAGGAAAGTCAACTCTCCTGAAGCCTGCAGCACAAAAGGGCATTTATCCTGATAGTTTATTTCCATGTTGATACCCTATATGGTCTGCAAAACCGGAGTGCCAGATGCTAAATTCTATCAACATAATGCATCTTTAATTAAATATTATAGTTGCAATACAATTAATAATGTGGTCTGTTTCCATAACTTTATTAAGAAATTACCATAATTTTTGTATAATAGGCTAATTAAAAGGCAGTGTGTTTTGAAACAGCCTTTCCTAAAGTGGTTATGTGCTTTGTGTCTGTGGAATTTTGAATTTAGATTAAGAGATCATGAGCCAGATGCAGCATACTCATAGCTTTGTATCAGTAAGGAGTCTTGTAGGATCTAGTATTATTTATTTTTCCTTTAAAATGAAATAGGTTTCTTGTTTTTTTTCAGTGAGCTCAATCTTTAAGAGGTTTAGGGAATAATGAACCCACTTGCTTTGGGCTCCCACCCTCCTCTAACTCTTAAAAAACCTGAAGCAACACAAACAATGATAATTCCAAGCATGCAGTACACTGGGCTGGGTTGGTTCTTAATGAATGGAAGGTCATGCTTCTGTTTCTGTGGCATCCTTGATGTTGTTTTAATTTTCACAATGTGTTAACATGATAATTAAATTCCCATAGCTGTCCTGTGAGGAAAGAATTTTAAATTGCACTACAAAAACGAAAAAGAAAAAAAAACTTTGATGTTTAAAAATATTCTCTCTTAAACTGAGATCATCTATGGGTACAGAATAGTGTATACAACTATGACAACTGGGCTTTGGGAAAATAACATTTTGCAAACTGCCTTTTAAGACTCTTTGAAAATGTTACCCACTCCCCCCACCCCCAGCTAAACAGAAGTAATTTGCATATGAGGTGTGTGTGCCCTTACTCTTAATGAAATAGCAGTTCCCTCTCTTCAGAAAGTAATTGCTCTCCCCATAATGTATTTTTATTTTCAGCTCTGTGTGTCCCTCCCCTGCCCTTCTTTTGCTCTAATATTTGTCCCTTAATTGTATCAGATTAATTGTCAACTAAAATTAAAGGCAGATGTTACCCTTCACAGTTTGTCCTGGTCTAATTTTGCAGTCTTATTTCAGGTATGTAGTGAAGAGAAATGTCACTCACAAAAACTTGGGAGCCAGAGTCTAGATTCAGACATCAGTTTAAATGGCTGCCTTAATCAGTCCAAATTAATGTTCTCTTCTCAAATCCCCAGTTTTAGATAAACTAAACAAAACTAATCAGTATATGTACTAAAATACGTTATCATTTTAGGTATTTGTAGTGTTCTCTGAGATAGCTCCTTCCCACTCAGGGTTAATATGGGAATTTCCTCAGCTAGATGATAGCTTTCAGAATAGGAGTCAAAGTTATCTTTAAGGCCAGAAGTAAAAATTACTCAGGTCACATGAAAACATATGTTAATGCTTCTCCACAAAATTGTCTAGACCCTTTGTTCAGATATATGCATGAACACTGTGGTGATTGTGTTTCCTTAAATGAAAGAAACAAGTCACCCTCTCAACGATCTATAGACGACTAAATGTGAAGAACATCATCCAATTTGACTACCAGATTCTAGTCTTTTAGTTTTAACATGGAATTATCCCATGATTTCTACTCGTCACTTTTGTTTAGGATATTTCTTTTTCTTTTTAATTTTTTTATTCGTGCGTTAGAATTACATGGAATAGTAGGCTCCATTGTCACATATTCATACATGCACATAATTTGATCAGTTTCATTTCCCAGCATATCCCCTTTCATCTCCTCTTTTCTCCCCTTGATCCCCCTGCTCTGTTTTACTGGTATCCCTATTTTATGATTATTTGGCATCTTTTAAAATTTATTCTAATTTGTCATACATGATGGCAGAATGCAGTTTATTTCATATTACACATATAGAGCACAATTTTTCAAGACACTAATTGTACACAAAGTATTTTCTTTCCATTTGTGTTTTCATACATGTACTTAGGGTAATGATGTCTAACTCATCTCACCATTATTCCTACCCGCTTCTCCCCTCCTTTCCCCTCCCTCCCCTTTGCCCTGTCTAAAATTCTCCATTCCTCCCATGCTCCCTCCCCCACAATCCCCATTATGAGTCAAGATCCTCATATCAAAGAAAACATTTGGCCTTTGGTTTTTTGGGATTGGCTTACTTTGCTTAGCATGATATTTCTCCAACTCCATCCATTTACCTTCAAATGTCATGATTTTATTCTCTTCTAATGCTGAGTAATGTTCCATTGGGTTTATACTCCAAAATTTCCCTATCTATGCATCTACTGAAGGGCAACTAGGTTGGTTCTATAATTTAGCTACTATGAATTGTGCTGCTATAAATATTGATACAGCTGTGTCCCTGTAGTATGCTGTTTTTAACATAAACTGAGGAGTGGGATAGCTGGGTTCAAATGCTGGTTCCATTCCAAGTTTTCCAAGGAATCTCCATACTGCTTTCCAGAGGATATTTCTAATAAAGACCATTTCACATATATTTTCTTAGTTTCCATCAGTTCAGCCACACTAGTGGAATTTATTTGCTCCATAACCATTCATGTGTGGAAATACTGTACAAAGTAAAATATTTTAGAAAAGACTTGCTGAAACATTTCTACAACTGTGAACTCCATGGTTCACTCTCCTGGAGTGTCTTCCTTTCAAGCTCTGTGTCCTATTGAGGCCTCCTCATTTCCTGCCTGAATGACAGCACTAACTTCTACACTGACTCTTTTACACTCTAAATAAGCGTTCGGTTACACAATATTTCCATAATACAACCTGATCCTGCCCTTCTACCATTAGCTTCCTCCAATGTACTGTTATACAGATGTACAAGAAATGTGATGATAATAATAATAATGGTAATAACTACAACGACTGACTATACTCTTCAATGCTCTGTCTCAAATATTAACTTTCCTGAGACAACAAGGCTATTCATCAGAGCATTCGACAGTGGGGTATGTGGTATGGCTCTGATTTAATGTATTTTATGTGGCCGATTGAAAAAAGATTACCTGCTGTGCATGAGAAGCAAGTAGGTGGGAGTTTGCATCTTGAGAGAAGTGCATGTGTGGCATTTTCATATGCTGTTTTATCTCCTCAAATTCTTCTTATCAGAAACAAACTTTTTTGTGAAGAGATTATAGCATAATCTCTTCACATGAGCCAGTACAAAAATCTACATGTGTTGCATTCTGGTCTTAGTTTTTAAATTAAATATGTATGATAAGTAAGACATTGTTGCACTGGAGTGTTCATATTTATTAAAGCAAATTGACTTCTTGGGTACCACACTCTACTATTTTTAGCAGATTTTTAAATTTTTTGGATCTGTGATATAATGTTAAAAATAAGATATAAAACTGTATGTAAAGAGGGTGCACATTTAAACACTGATACCCATTCCAACCACACACACACATATGGTGCCCACATACTCAATACACACAAATATACATGTTAGTAAATAGAAAAAAATAGATCACAAATAAAGTTACTAAAATTTAAAATTGCTATCAATAAATTTTTGAATTAAGGGTTTTATTTAAAAATTAGTATTTCCCATATTTTATATAATGAGATGTTTTTATTTTAATGAAGAAAATATGTCTGACATGAAAGCTTGCTTAGCTCTCATTCACAACTTTTTTTTTTTTTTTTTTTTTTTTTTTAAACCCAGGGGTGCTTAACCACTGAATCACAGTCCCAGCCCTTTTTAATTTTTTTTGTTTTGAACTAGGGTCTCACTAAGTTGCTCTGGGCCTCACTCAATTGCTGAAGCTGGCCTCGAGCTTGCAATCCTCCTGCCTCAGCCTCTTGAGCCAATGGGAATATAAGAGTGTACCACCATGTCTGGGCTGTTTATTTTATTTGGAAACAGGGTCTCCTTAAGTTGCTGTGATTGGCCTCGAACTTGCCATCCTTCTGCCTCAGTTGAGATTATGAATGTGCTTCACCACACCTGACCTCAGTTACAGTTTTTAACAGTGATTGACATTATTAAAATGTCATGAGTCACAGGAATAAGACAAATATTTTATTATAAAAATATTTTGAATAGTTTAGTTCCTTCTGTCTGAAGATGGGACTCACGGGAAATTATATGTTTTGTTGTTGTTGTAGTTGTTGTTATTATTATTATTATTATTACTATTATTATTATTATTAGAGGGTACTGGGGATTGAACTCAGGGCCACTCAACCACTGATCCGCATCTCCAACCCTGTTTTGTATTTTATTCAGAGACAGGGTCTCACTAAATTGTTTAGTGCCTTGCTTAGTTGCTGAGGCTGGCTTTTAACTTACAATCTTCCTGTCTCAGCCTCCAGAGCCACTGGGATTAATGGTATGCACCACTGTGTCTGTCTTGTTTGTTTGTTTATGCTGGGGATTGAATCCAGGGCCTTGTGCGTGTGAGGCAAACACTATATCAACTGAGCTATATCCCCAGCTCCGGGCTTATTTTTATTCTGATGATGATGATGGTGATTTTTCTTGCTAAGATATTGATCAGGGAAATTTAGAATGAATAATTAAGATACAGTTCTAAGGTCTAGGATCATTTATAGTGATTGTTTCATCTTTTTCGTCTTTCCACTTTTCTCACCAAATAATGCTGTGGCTGAGGTCATGTATCATGTTCTTGTATTTATATAATGCTAGTAATCCTTGAAACCACAGAGAATCATACGCAATACACACTAACACTCATTCACACACACACACACACACACAAAATATAAAGTAAATCAAGAAAATGGTACATGTATAAAGACATGAATTGATGTGAACATACTTTATATACAAAGATATGAAAAATTGTGCTCTATATGTATAATAAGAATTGTAATGCATTCTGCTGTCATGTATTTAAAAAAATAAAATCAATTAAAAAAAAGAAAATGGGGAATAACTTCATATTTGAATATAGTCATTCATTGAATTATTTATTCATTCATTGCTCAGTGATATTTTGATGCCCTACTTTGGTTTAGTTTTTGTGCTATCCGCTTCTAAAGCTGAAAAAGCAGAATATCACAACATGGTCCCTAATTTTGAGTTATGTAGTTTAGAACAATATTGTTCAGACTTGAAAATGTGTAAGGATATCCCAGGTGATTACATTTATCTGAGATTCATGGAAGGGCAGGCTAGGGGAAGATGCCTGAACTCAGCTGTCCAGGTGAAGTTTGAAAAGCATCTTTAGCCAGCATCTTGAAGGGGGAAGTTTCTAAGTCACAAATATAGGAAGCTGTCTAAAATTCTTCACTAATTCAGAATGGAGTGAAACACTCTGGTCTGTTACCTCCTAGGCTAGTGTTGTTTGATTGGTTGGAACTCAGCTCAGTGTTTACAAAAATAAATGGGTTGCAGGGGAATCACTGTGTTCCAAGTAAGGATTGTCAGACTTCTGGGAATCTGAGTAGTTTCCACTGGTTTCCTGCCTGTTTCCCTGACTACACTTTATTAAGTCACTGAGGCCAGGAATGGTAACTTTTCACCCTGTAACTGGCAAAATTCCTGGTATTTAGGAGATGGTCATTAAATTGTAGATGACTATATGAATGACACCATTTTCAAAAATAATTTCTAAAGTCATACATTTAGAGCCAACTAACTATCACATCTCTTTGTTTTGGGGTCGTTGGGGAAAATACAGTGAGCTGACTGAAAGGGAAAGACATTTGAAGAGATTGGTTTTCTTTGTAAATCAAGCTATTTTGTTCTCAATGTAAGAATATGTGCTCATTTTATAAAAGAAAATGACAGAAGACAAAAGCAAAATACCAATGTTCCTTATACTCATGTCACCACCCATAGTTTTGGTTTTGTTCTTCATATGGACATATTGGCTTCAATCATGCCATAAATGCAAGTTTAGATCATTTGATTTTCTTGTGACATTATAGCATTAGGATTAAGCATACTATAACATATATAGATCATGAGAATTGTAAAAATAAATCTTGAAAACAGTGTCAGAATGACAAGGGTCTCATTTCATGCCATTCCAAAGAATCTCGGGTGTCAGAGCTTATCTGAAATCAAAGGCACCCTTAGATACCTTCAGTTACCAGAAATCTTTGAATTAGTTCAGTCAAATCCTTTCATTTTATAAAGAGGAAATCGAGACCCAAACAATAATAAAAGTGAATTTATTCAAGCCAAATATTTTCAGGCCTTGTTTCAATTTGAAATAATGTCCCAAAGAGTATCTGTGTTTGAATTTGCTGTTGTTTGCTAGGGAAAAGGATAAGCTAGGTCTTCATTTTGCTTCTTCCATGTTCAGTGATTGGACCTCACCTGCTGTGTGTCCCTGAAGATAAAGACTTCTGCAGTGATGCTGGTCCCCTGCTCCTGGCCAAGCCCTAGTCCCTTGCTCTCCCATGGAGCCTGATCACTCCGACCATGGTCAGGACTCAAACTTCCAGCTGACACTGGCTACCTAGCAAAGAGAAAGTATTAGATCCCTTAACACCCCCAAGTTCTAGGACTTTTACTCCACTGCATGATCAAAAATATCAAATAGGCTCTCATCGGAAAAGTTTCAAAAATATAAATATCAAGGGGTGTTTGGGGGAGCGTTCAAACCATCATTGCTCCTGCCTCTGCTGTTTTTAAGAATACTGTTCGTATACCACAAAACATGTAGCAATCGCCCTTCCTTTCTCTGAGGCTACAAATACAATCCTGTTTTTCAAATAGTTACCCAGAAAATAGAGAAAGGAGCTACTACCTTAACTATAGACTCATATCGAGTGAGAAACACAGGCCTGAGAGCAACCCTGGCTTCCAGATCACTCCTCCTTCCCTCACCCTTTCAGGCCACAGCTACTAGAGAAATGAATCTACCCCATGTGGTCACTGTGGGATTTATCCGGGCATTTGCTGAACCTGCTCGCAATTTATTTTTATTTCTTCCGATAGACGTGGATTTGGCACAGGAGAGTGAATTCTTTCTGGAACAGCAGATGTGCCTGGTACACTCGTTTGCTATAACCATTTGTGCTGTGGTTGAAAAAAAAAATTTTAAGAGTGCAGAATTGTTGAAGGGGGAGGGCTAAAAAACCAGAACCATTTTAGCGATTATGCAAAGTTAGAATGTGAGTAATTTTGCCGCAGTTAGTCATTATGTGCTTTCATAGCTTGTTTTACAAGGATAAAGGGATGTGTACAGGTTTGGTGAATAGAGCTCTTATTTGTCCCTAATAGTCACTCTTTATGAAAACATTTTCTACCCTTCCTCCCACTCTGTGGCAAAGTGCTCTCTCCTTAGAAATTATACCCTTCTATGATTCAGCCCTTTTATCCATCTACAATAAGTGGACAAACAGCCTCCATTTCTGAGAACAAATATGTTAGGAGAAAAACTTTTTCCCCTTATATATAATGCGGTTGACATGTATTCAAATCATAATAATACAGTGATCATTTTAAAATGAGCATGTTTCTGCAAAGGAAAAAAAACTGAGCAAGCATCCAGTGACTCTGCTATGAGCCCAATGAGCTGTAAACATGGTGTCATTTCAGTATTTTATACAGGTTTTAGCAAGCTTTGCACGTGGAATTCTCTGAGGACTGTAATATATCACCTATTCCTCTTTTATTTGCTTTCCATCACCCAAATTCCTTTGGAAATATGTGAACGGGGGTCTGTTTGTTTCCACTGAAGCAAATATAGCCACTTACTCACACACGTGGCTTCCCTTACTGAATTCCACTACTATTTTGGAAACTCCTTTATGAAAACATAGCCCAACCTATCCCTTCCAACCTAGCTAGTGATGTCCATCTTGGCCTCCCAATATCTATGCACTAAGGTCCATTTTGGTTGAAAAACAAAACAGGGTCTGTTGCCTTTTTGTGACTTGTTAGTAAACCTGGTCATTCTGGTGGGATGGTGGGAACAAATTCTAGAAAGGTGGCTCTAGTCTTAACTTTCAAAGCCTTACTGCTTTGGGCAAATCTTATCTGAGCCTGTTCCTTGAGAAGATGGAAATGTACGACCTTCATGTTTCTTTCAGCTCTAGTACTCCATGATTCTGTAAAGAATGTTATATGTTTTAATTATGCACAATTCAGTCATCTTTTTCTTCTTTAAAATTCCTTTGAGTATAACTAACTCTCAGACTCTTGTCTCCAAGATGTTCACATTTTAATTCTCACCACTGATATACATTTCCAAAGGAGAGACCCCTACAGGACACAGATTTCCAGGGGGAAAAAATTGTGCGGTTTTATTCATCTGTATTTTAATGGCTTGGAGTAGCAGTAAGAGACTGGAAGGATCTGTTCTACAAGAGCAGTTGATTATAAACCAAAATTGCTCACCAGACTCACCACATTTCCTGTTACCTACAGCTAAGAAACCCAAAATGCAAAAACTCAGTATATTTTAATATTAGATTGACTATTAATCCCAAACATTTCTTAGATGCATGGTTTAGGGTTCAACTTTACAAAACTGATAAAGAAGAATATGAGACATTTATAACTTAGTCAACTACTGCCATTATTATTTGCCAAATATTTATTCTCTCGTGGAATTTGACTATAACATGCTATTGAAGTAACTTTCATCTTTTAAAGAATAGGTTAAGGAAAATCTGTGTGCTGGGCCTAGAAAAGTTAGAATGTTGAACTAGAAAAACAAAGCTGTTAACATATCGAACATAATGGGGAAGATAATGAATGCTAAAGGAATAAATGCAAAAGAATGGATGAGGGCTATCATAAAAGGGGGTCCAACTATTAGTGCAGGGACCTTACCTGTCTTGGAGGATCAAGGCTGGCTTCCCTGAAGAGGTGTCATTTCATTTGAAATCTGAAGGATGAATTCTCAGTAGGAGGTGGGAGACAGAAGCAGGTTGGAAAGGATTCAAGTCAGGGTAAGCACAGAAGGGCTGGGACTATGAATTCCACATGGAGGGAGGTAAGAGAGGAGACTGATGAGAAAGAACAGAAGTTTTGTTATGAAGGAATCTGAACTTCATCCTAACAGCAATGAGGGCCTTGAGAAATTTTAATGAAAGAATGCAAGATTCAGAGTTCAGTTTTAGAAACATTCTGGTTGCAGTCTACAGTATGTACTGGAGGACAATAAGAGATCAGTTTGTTTAACAAATGTTCATATAAATGTGTTTTTTTATTTGTTTATTTCAGTAAATTAGGTCAGCAATGATAGTGGACTGGACTAGAGCACCAACAAGCTAAGAGTGAGAACTGGAACTACTGATTAGTAATTAGTAGATGGAATCACAAAATCAAGTAGAAACACTATAGTATAAGCATATTTGTATCATCCAATCACATTGCTAAATCCTAGAGGTATCTACCAACCTTACAACATAAATGATTTACAATTTTTGTCCCTATACATAGACACTCCTATTTTATTTTTCTTCATAGACCATTATTTGGAATACATGCTCCCTTCCTTTTCAACTGCGTGTCATTTCACTAGATAATATGTCATGATTTTCTCAACCATCTTCTATTTTTTTTTTCCTTAAGGTAAATAACCTAATTTGAGAGCATTTTAATAGCCCATCATTGAAAGCTTACCCACCAAAAGAATTATCTAGTGTCCACTGCTACTGGTCATGTCAAAGTGCATCTGTACTGTTCTCACAGGGATTGGGTTTTGTTATTTCTCAGCTAAGGGGTTCAGCTCTTGGAATTTTTCACTAAACCCTTGGTCTGATTGGAGAAAAGTGCTGGGCCCTTTAGGGGGGATGGTTCAGGGAAGCAGATTGCTTGTCATGGAAATAGGTCCTTTCTCACTACATTCCTAGGTTACAGAATAAGCTCAGATCGAATTAACCCTCATCACAATGGCATTTTATCCAGTGCCAGACACATGCATGCTAGGAACTCAGTGTACTGTACTATATGTGTATTTATATAAACAAAAACCTTGGAGACCTCTCAAGTTCAAAACTGATGACATATCATCTCATTTGAAAGTTATCTGGGGGCGGGGGAGGCACTCCTTAAAATGCTAGCTCTCTTGGCTCAGCAAGATGACAGGCTAGTTTTATGAACATGGAAGTGCAGGGCCTCAACTGGATTATTGCTTCTGTGTTTAATAGTTGGGGGGATAGGAAGGGAAGAATTTCAAGGTAGCATCTAAGTGCTCCCACTTGATTTGATTTTTATTTCTGAGAAAACAACTTGACATACTGGCATTGGTGTCTTCAGTTGTCCAGGGAACCGCTTGTCTTCACAGTATTTTATACCCCTTCAGATGTGTTATGAGAATTAATTAAACGGAAAGGCTTCTAAGACAAAACCCACTCTGGAGTGCCACATCAGACCATACTGTTTCTGCTATTTCTGCCTCAGAAGTTATTAAGAATAGCCCGTCACTAGCAGTGGTGTGTGTTTGCAGAGCACAGCACTGTGAAATGAGCAAGTGCTGATGCGATGCACAGAAGATGTTGAGGCCTGTGGCTGTCTGAGGAGAGCCCCATGGAAGGCATGTGTGTGTGTGTGTGTGTGGGGGGGCGGTTCACGTGCCCATCAAGCATACCTGTGCTGGCAGCGATGTTTTAAGCTCAGTGGCACCCATTAAAATTGTGTGTTTTTATTTTGAGAGTAATATTTGAGACTCTTTTAACTCATCACCAGTTTCCAGTTACCATTTATGATTGGACTTCTGTCTTTAATGTGAAAAATATGAAAAAAAAAGAAAAAGAAGAGGATGAAGAAAACAATTTTTCTTTTCCTTAAATGTATTGCCCAGTACAAAATTTTAACTTTTAACAATACTTTTAAACCACTTTTAATTTTTGGCTGTTTCTTCCTTTTTTTTTCTATGTAGCCATGGAAATTAGAATACTATAATTATTTTTTTTGGTGTTTGGTTTGTAAAATAATGTAAATGTTTCTTAAACTTTATTTTAAATATGTATTAATTTATTTATAAGAAATATGTGTGATTATTTATGCATTTATATATATTTATATTGTACATAAAAAATGTATAGATATGACATGTTATTTATTTCTCCCTTTGATTTCAAAAGGAATATGTGGTTATGGTAGGAAGTTTGGGAAATGGGGAAGTATACAGAATACCCCAAAAATACCCCACTTAAAAAAAACCACTGTGACCAGTCCAGGAATAAATCCTTCTAGCTACATATGTATGCATATGTTGTGTGAGAGACAGATGGTGCATTTGTTGATGAACAGACATGAAACAGTTTCCTAACCTGATTTTAAGATATGAGATGGTTGACATGTTATTTATTGTTGTTTATTTTTATTTTCTAGGGATAAAATATGCATAACCTAGAATTTCCTATTGCAACTGCTCTTAATATACAGTTTGGTATTGTTGAGTACATTTACACTGTTGTGCATTGATCACCAGGATCCATGTCCACAGATGTATCTTCCCAAATAGAAATGCCACCCCATTACATTACTTTCTGTTCTTCCTCTTCATTCCTGGCAGCCGCATTCTACTTTCTGTCTTTACCAATTTGACAACTCGAGGTATCTTATGTAATTGCATTCATACAATTTTGTACCTTTGTTACTGGGTCATTTCATTTTGCATGTCTTCTAGGTTCCTCCTTGTTGTAACTGGGTCAGAATTCACTTCTTTTTTGATGCTGAATAGTATTTTGTTGCATGTGTGCCTGGCTCCCATTTTATTTATCCACTTATTCATCAGTGAATGCTGTAGCTTCTTCCTTTGAGCTATTACAAATAATGTGAACATGTGAACATGACTGTACAAATATCTATGTCTTTGCTTTCAGTTACTTAGCAGTATGCCCAGACATGGAATTTCTGGTATTTGTGGTAAGGAAAGGAGTTATTGATGTTTTTAAATATCTTCACAGAATGGTTTTTAATGGCTCCATAGCTTTCCATCATGTGATTGTACCAGAATAATTTATTTAAATAATCCTCATTTACTGAACTATGTAAATTCCCCATAATCCTTCACTTCTACAAATTACAATGAATGATCCTTGAAACTAAACATTTATGCCATCTGTGGTCAGTTCCTTAGTTTAAATTCTTAGAAATGAGATTATTAGTTTAAAAGTATAGAATCTCTTAGTCTTCTGAATACATATCACTAAATTAACCCATGGACATATTTACCATAAATATTTTAAAGAAAGAAAGAATAAATTAGTTTCTAAATTTTATGAAATTCTCCTTTGAAATCCACTCCTATCACTCAAAGCCCACTGCTCCAGGTAAGATTCCCTCTTCTGCTTTAACAACAGAACCAAAATCTGGTTCTGAACTCTGCTTTTGATGCGAATCATTTTCTTAACCTTTTCAGATTTCCAGATTTTAGTCTCTTGAGTGGGTGTGTCTATAATAATCCGTATTTTAAAAGCTTAACCTATGCTGTCATGAAGTCAGATTTGAAAAGGGTGCAGACTGTACTCTATATCTAATAGGTTGTTTTCCAGCTCATGGGGTCATCTATGGAATAGATAGCATAAATGGCCAAAGTGGGTAAGGAAAGGAGTTGTGGTACTGAACTCAAAGCATTGGAGATGATTATTAAGGATGTTCAAGAAAGTAAAATTAAGTCATTTTCCTGTTCAGTGCTAGAAAGAAATTATGAATTAAATAGTCAATGAAGTGTTGCATTATAAGTGAAGCAGGTAATCTGTGCTTGCATTTGTCTTTATTATACAGATTCAGAAATTTTATTATCTATTGAAAGGCATCTAGTTTGGTTTGTATATCTTCAGTATTATGAATTATGCTGCTTAACTGTTGATGTGGCTGTTGATTTAGTTTTTTGAGGAATCTCCATACCTCCTTCCAAATTGCTTGCACCAGTTTATAGTTTCATCAACGGTGTGTGAGTGTACCTTTTTCTCCACATTCTCACCAACACTTATTATTTGTATTCTTGATAACTGCCTTCACGAGTGAAGTATAATAGAAAAGGAGGGAACACCACCCAATTCATTCTATGAAGCTAGTATCACTCTGTGGATAAAACCAGACAAAGATCAATCAAGAAAAGAAAACTTCAAGCCAGTATCCTTGCTGAATATAGGTGCAGATATTCTTAATAAAATATTGGCAAACTGCATACAAAAACATTTTTAAAAGATAGTGCAGCTTGATCGAATGGATTTCATCCAGGGAAGCAAGATTGGTTCAACATATGGAAACCAATAAATGTAATTAACCACATATATAGAATTAAGGACAAGAATCACATGATTATATCAATAGATACCCAAAAAGCATTTGGCCAAGTATAGCACCCATTCATATTTAAAACACTAGAAAAACTAGAGATAGATGGAACTTACCTCAATATTGTAAAGGACATATAGGACAAATCCAAGGCCATTATCATAATGAACAGAGAAAAACTGAAAGCATTTCCTCTAAAGACAGGAAGGAGCAAGGCAGGCAAGTCTGTGTACTCTCACCACTCCCACTCAGCATATTCCTTGAAACTCTAGACAGAGCAGTCAGGCAAGAGAAGGAAATTAAAGGAATACAAATAGGAAAAGAAGAGGTCATATTACCCCTGTTTGCCAATGACATGATTCTATATTTAGAAGACCCCAAAACTCCAACTGAAGACTTCTAGAGCTGATAAACAAATTTAGTCAAGTAGCAGGATACAAGATCAAAATACCTAAATTGGTTGAGTTCCTATACTCTTTGGGTCTCTGGAATTCTAGTGCACAGCAATTCTTTATTACACTGATTAGCCTCACTGGTGACTGATATAGCATTTACTTTATGTAAACACTTTGTGTTGAATGTATTTTATTCTCACAACTGCTTTTTAGATAGCAAATATTATTGTCCCTATTTTCCAGAGGATGATGGTGAAGCCCAGAGAGATGAATTGTCTATGGTTGCAAATCCAGGATTCAAGCCCAGGTAGTCTGGCCCCATGTCAGGGTTTTACAAATATTTGCCAGTGTTTGTAACTTAGAGAAGAAGTGGTAAAGTGCATCTCCTGCCTTACATTTGACCTGCAGAAATGCTTTGGCTTTCTAGTGTTCTCACAAAACAAAAATATTCAGCAAAACCTTGAAGTCAGTATAGGAATATTGGATCCGTGTTCCATGAATAGCATTCAGCTGACACACTACAGGAGCTGCCATTGGGCAGAGTATGAGCTCCTCAGGTTTCACAGTCAATGCCACTCCATTGTTTCTCAGATATTGACACTGAGTATTATTTGCTGTGTGTAGCCCCATTTATTTGGTTGGTATTTTTTCTAGGAAGTAAATGTTTTTTTCTATATCCATATCTTGATCAATAGGAAAATTATAGATAGACCGAAAAGGCCTTTTATGCTTTTATACATTTGCTCTGACTCTTTTATTACCTGAGAGAGGTAGAATGATCTTTAAAACCATGACATGGGGCCAGACTACTTGGGTTTGAATCCTGAATTTGCAACCTGCTAGTTGGTAACCATAGGCAATTCATCTCTCTGGGCTTTACCAGCTTTCTCTGGAAAATAGGGGCAATAATATTTCCTGTCTCAAGAGTAGTTGTGAGGATAAAATACATTCAACACAAAGTGTTTACATAAAGAAAATGCTATATAAATGTTTGTTGCTATTAATATATACTTTTATAATTAACCAATATAGGTGTTTTACTTAGTTTCCTGCTATAGCAATAACCAAAGTGAATAACTCCAATTCAAATATTCATCAAGTTTCTTCAAATAACCTGAAATGATTGTCATGAAAAAATAATTGAAACTGAAATACTTTTAACCTTCTAACAAGTCAACCATATTTTGCCTACTTCTCATTCGCTGGATGTATTGCTCTAGGTAGCTTTGATTGTATTATATAACCAGTTGAACCTACATTCTGTGTTTTTTCCTTTAATATTTACATTATGATTTAACATCTTCCAGGTGTCATTGGATACCTGGAATCAATATATGATGTAGGAGTTTTGAGCTTTTGTGTATTCTCACCTGCTGTTACTTTAGAAAATTTCCTAAGTTGAAATCATTTTCGCTCATCTTATGGAATTTTTCATAAAATATTAAATAATAATTTTCTAAATGAATTAACTTTGATTTCCTTTGTTGTTTTGTGCCTCTAGTAACTAGTTCAGTACCTGAACAGGGCTGACTTTCAATAAATTTTTACTTAATAAATAGTTTGGATTGTGTTTCTGGAGTTTGAGGTACTTTGATTACTTGTTTGTTAATTCAAAGGGTATTTTATTTCAGTCACTACCTGTGGTTAAAAAAAAAAGTATTTTAAAATGCATTAGTTCCTTTGCTCTCTTTCTAAGTGTATTTAAAATATGTCCTCATAGCTCTTGCTTGAGGGGACTTCAGTAATCATCAAGGAGAACTTTTCAGTTGACCATTAAAATGAAAATAAACATCTCAAATGCTTCTAGGAAAGAGAATAGTATTAATAAATTCCAGAAATAAAATCATTAAACTATTTAGAGAAAGGAGGAAACTAATGACATTACTGTAATTAAGCTTGCATCAATTTTATCAGTTTCTTAATTATCAAGTCAATAAGGGAAATTAGGTAGTTCAAATTTTGTATGGTTGGTTATAATCTGTCAAGAGGAATGCATTTCTTCTTGGAAGACTATCTTTCATTCATTCATTAAACACTTCTGAAATGCCTACTATGTGCTATGATATTTCAAAGCCATTGGGAAAGCATCTTGAATAAAAGAGACCAGTTCCTAGTTATCTCTGAGAAGTGAGAGAGTATGGCAAACTGAATTGGAATGAAGATCCTATTTAGATAACTTGAGATTCTCAAGGAGAGGCAGCAGAGGTATATTTGAGTCTGTCATGCCACCCAAAGGTTGAAGACTTTTAAATTTTAAAATAATGTGATTAGATGTACATTCCAGAGCCATCACTCTGGCTATAGAAGGAGGATTTCATTGATGGGAAACAAGAGGAAACACTCAAAGACCAGTTTGGATGCTATTGGAAAATTTCCCATGAAAAATTGTGTTATCTTGGAGTTGGTATCATCCGAATTGCAGTAGTAGGAAAGGTGAAATATGGGAAGGGCAGGAGAGGCACAGGAATGACTTCCTTTGTTATCATTTGAGTAGCAACTGGGTGGATAAGAGCATCAGACAAAAGCAGAATTCAGGGAAGATGATCATAATTTAATTTCTGAAGTCAGAAAAGTATATGAGACATCCAATGAGACACATGGAATAGACAATTAAATATTTCTGCCTATTATTCACAATACAGATGAAGGATAGAGACAGAAAATTGAGAACTTCATAATATAGCAAGTGCTTCAAATTGTGAACTTGATCCTTGAGAAGGGGTCCTGAGTCGGATGAAAGGGATTGTTAGTCACAGGATGCAGGATGACATGTTGACTGTTGTCATTAGCAGAAATTTCACAGAAAGACTAGAAAATTGTCTTCTCATTATATCCAATTCAATTTGATATAGATATATAGCTTTCTGGTGATTTAGGTTGGTCCAGAGATAGTGTTGAAAAAAAAAATCTCAGGGTCACTTAGTGAACATTTCATTTCCAGTGGTTCTGGACTGGAGAGGAAAGTACCTACTAATCACAGGGCGTTTGGAAACGAATGGGGACTTTTTATTATCATGATGATTAAAGAGGCATTATCCACATTGAATTATTAGGGGACAAAACACATTTTTACCAAACCCAAGATGAAAATAGGGCCCCTTGAGAGACACCAGAAGCCTCTTGTGCCACATGTCTTCCTGTGGCTGGCTGATTATAACCTTTCTACCTGCCTGCCAAGGAGGGCCCCTAGTCCTCTCTTGAGTGCTCTCCTCTTCAGAATTCTGTTCTTTGGTTGAAATAACTGCTCTTTCCCTTGTATTCTTGAACCTAGAGGAGATGACAGCTCTCGCTCTGTCATCCCTGGATAAGTGCCCTGTCCCTCCTGGCTATTCTGCACCTAAATAAGCATGAATAAGTACACTACTTGAGAAGACATAGTTTGAGTGCATCATTATTGGGGTGGGGAGTCCTGAGTCTTAACAGCTATCTTTTCCACAAATCATGTGTCTCACCTGTAGTTTCCTAGTGATCTTGTAATTCTAGATTTAGTTGTTAAGTTCTAGGCTACTTAATAGTTTTCCTCCTTTTCATTTTTTATATTATCCTTTTATGGGGCAAACTTGTCATTTACTTATAATTTAAGCAGGCTGGGTAATGCTAGCTTGGTGGATTATTCTCTCCCTTCTGCCTGAAGGTGGTCTCAATAGAACCCAATAGAAATGTATGTAGTTTTCCCTTAGTAAGCAGTTCATTCTGTGTGTGTATATTATATATATAATACACACACATATATATACATATATATAATATATGTGTGTATGTGCATGTATATGTATGTGTACACACACACACACACACACATACATATGCTAAAGATATTCCTAAAGAAGTACCAGATAAGAATCTGACCTTCTATAACAAAGGGCATGAAAAAATCAATTTGAACCTAGGAAAAAAATTAAGGGTAGATTTTTCTATTCAACCACATAAGATATAAATTTTTTCAGAGAAAAAAAATTGAATGAAAGAGGGAAAACTTTGCTTTCTTTGATGACTCAAGATCATCAAAAACCCAGAGTTCATATTTCCCAGCTATAAATGGAGACAGTGACTGAGCAACTGCACTGAGACAGACATCCTAACTGCTGCAGCTCTAAAGTCTGCTCCACAACGGATATTCAGAGCCACAGTTTGGAAAGTAAAGCCAGTCATGTTTGCAAGTACCCAGAAAAGAATTAATGTAGACCTTACTCCTCAGAAGCAACTCTTTGGACAAATTTCTCTCTTTTCAGCTGAACATAGCACGCGCATGCACATACACACACAAACACACACACACACACACACACACACACACACACACACACACTCCATTCCTAAAGGCTTTGAGTGAAGGCATCAGACCACTGTTTCAGGAGCCATTGCCTGCTTCTAGGAATATCTGCTTACTAAAGTTCTTTGGGGGGATGAGAAGATTTTCCTCAACTCTGCTATAAATTCTGTTGTATCTATTCTGGCATGTTTTTGAATATTTTACAGATCATATCTATGTGTTTAAAAATTGTGTATTTTGATATATATATATAAATACCTATATTTATACATATTTTCCCCTTGAGGTTTTACATATATTTTACCTCATTGGATGTGGAAGGGGTGAAGACCAGGAATTGTTTATTTATATTTCTTAAGATCAAAGAAACCTAGCAACACTTATTTGTTCACGTATTCAGTTAATTGAATTGAAGATTCACGTAGTGAACCTTTTTTACTTGGATTATTTGGTGTTTCCAAGCATATATTTTTGACATTTAATTTTTATTTTTGTAAGAATTCTTGAATTTCTATCACGATTTAACATTTTCATTTTGAAAATCAAGCACATTTAAATATTATGCTCATCTATAAATACACATGTATGTAATTTTTTGAGACTCAGAACTTTTTAATATGGCATTTTTTTCTATTAGTCATTTTCCAAGCATCTTCAATATGTCGAACTCTGTGAGGTTAGGGGAGGTGGCTAGTATCCTTGGATGAATAGTAGATGTCTCTCTGTCCCAGAGGACTTGATAATGTGGTAGAGGAACTGACACATAGTGACTGTTGAATGTGTGTCTGAACGAGGGTCGATGTGGCCAGAACACAAGAACAGGCCAGATGCACCTCTTGTGGCTCATCTTTTTCCTGGTGCAGGCACTCAGATTTGCTTTTGCTCAAGTCAGGATAATAGCATACATTCTTGTCTTGCTACTTGAACAAAATTTGAACTGTATGATGTATCATTGTTGACCAGAGGCAAAAATCAAACATCAGACCTCTAGAGCTAATTCATCTTACTTGAGTAAAATTGCTTGACTAAAACTCCTCTTTCAATCTCTCCCTAACACATGGCAACTACCATCCACCCCTTGATTCTGTGGGTTTGACTGTCTTTGATACTTCATATAGTGGAATCATACAGTATTTGTCTCTCTGTGAATGAGGCATTTTTCTTATTCTAATGCTCTCAAAGCAAATCTATGTTCTTGCATATTGTAGAGTTTCCATCTTTTTAAAGGCTGAATAGTTCCATTGTATATGTATGACACATTTTATCTATTTAACTATTGATGGACATGATGGACACATTTTATCTATTTAACTATTGATGGCCATTATGACTAGTGCTTCAGTGAACAAGGAGTGCTGATATCTCTTAGAGATCTTGATTTCAACTGTATTGAGTAAATATTTCTAAGGGAAATTTCTATTTTAATTTTCTGAGGAACCTCCAAACTATTTTCTATTAGTGGCTGCATAACTTTGCATTTCCACCATTAGTGTGCAAGAGTTCCAACTTCCTGGCCAATACTACTTTTGTTTTATTTTTATTAATAGGTATCCTGACTGTTATGGGGAGATATTTCATTGGTTCCTTTTAGTTATGCATGATAGTAGAATCCCTTTAGATATAATTATAAAAGCATGGATCTGTCTTGTTCTAATTCAGTCTCCAGTACCTTTCCCTCCCTTCCCCTCCTCCCACATCCCCTACTCCCTTTCCTCTACTGATCTTTCTGCCATTTAACCATAGTTGTGTTTTCTAATTAATGTCTTGTGAATGAACTCATGATGAATGTAGTTTGACTATTAACCCCTTATTGGATATGTGATTTGCACTATTCTCTACCATTTTTTAGTTTGCCTTTTCACTCTGTTGATTGTTTCCTTTGCTGTGTCAGAGAACTTTTTCAGTTTATATAGTCCTATTGGTTTATTTCTGTTTCCATTGTCCGTGCTGCCATGTTTATTGACGTCATATCCATGAAATTGTTGCCACAACCAATGACGCTTTACACCTCTGTGTTTTCCTTTAGATCTTTTTAGTTTCAGGTCTTAAGTCTTTTACATTTTTAAGCCTTTAATCCATTTCTAGTTGATGGTGTAAGGGTCCACTTTCATTTCTTTGCTCATGGATATCCAGTTTCCTTGATTCCTATTTAAGAGATTGCACTTTCCCCAGTATGTATTCCTGGTCTGTCTGTCTTTGTACCAGTATCACAATGTTTAGATTCCTGTAGTTTTGTGCTATATTTGAATTGTAGTTCATCCAGCTTCATTCTTGATTCTCAATATTGATTTGGCAATTCATGATCTTTTATGGCTCCATTTGAATTTTAGAATTTTTTTTCTATTTCTATAAAAATGTTATTGGGATTTTGATAGTGATTATAATGAATCTATATATAATTGTAGTTAGTAAGGACATTTTTGGCACATTAAGTCTCTCAGTTTATGAATACATAATTTCAACAATGTTTTATGGTTTATAATGTGTGTGTGTGTGTGTATGTATGTATGTGTATATATA
>NW_025999969.1:4786946-4811900 GCF_001458135.2 Marmota marmota marmota
TCCCTCCCTCCCTCTCTTTCTTTAGGGCTCTACTAGTACAACAGCCTCTCCTCCAGTCTCCACTCCTGTCACAGGACACAAGAGAATGGTCATCCCAAACCAACCTCCTCTTACAGCAACCAAAAAGTCTGCAACGAAGCCACAGCCTGCACCTCAGGCTGGCCCCATCCCTGTGACTCCAATTGGAACACTCAAACCCCAGCCTCAGCCAGTTCCAGCCTCCTACACCACGGCATCGACCCCTTCAAGGCCTACCTTCAATGTGCAAGTGAAGTCAGCCCAGCCTAGCCCTCATTACATGGGTGGCCTTTCATCTGGACAGATTTATGGCCCAGGGTCCCATGGCTATAACACTCAGCCAGTCCCTGCCTCTGGGCAGTGTCCACCTCCTTCAAGCCGGGGAGGCACAGATTATGCATATGTTCCACCACCAGGTCCTCAACCCGAGCCTGGGTTTGGCTATGCCCCCAACCAAGGACGCTATTATGAACCCTATTATGGAGGAGGGTCTGCCTATGGGGGCAGAAATGACTCCGATCCTGCCTATGGTCTGCAGGGTCACCCAAATACCTGGAAGCGAGAACAAGGGTACACTCCTCCTGTGATGGGGAACCAGAACCCTGCTGGGATGTATCCAGTCCCTGGTTCCAAGAAGACCTATATCACAGATCCTGTGTCAGCCCCCTCGCCACCACTGCAGCCAAAGGTAAGAAATTCATGAACACAGTGATGGGGAAAAAGTGGGCCTCATTTAGTACACCTTCACCAGAAAGCAAAGCTGATGGCCAAAGTGCACAGGCTACTCTGTTGTTCATTAGCAAATACAATCCCAGGGATGAAAGAGTCAAGTAGGAAGGAGAGAGATTTTATTTGCAAATATGTCATCAATGGGGCTACTTTATAATAGCAGGTACAACTAATTGCTCATTCTTAAAGGATCATCTCCCAAAAAGCCACATCAACCATAGTATCTCAGGAAAATCTGATTTTGCAAAGAAAGAGAAAATTATCCTCCTGTCCATCAAAACATCCCTCTTTGGAGCAGGAATTTCCTCACACAAGTTTCATTTGCTTACATATTAAATAAGCATGCATCATCTTACACTTTAGCAGATAGAGAACATTCCCAGATCTATAAGTGGCAAGTGTGCAGGATAGGTTTGAGGTGAGCTGCTATTGGGCTCATGTGTTGGCTCCACAGTGGTTGCAGGGGTAGAACAGGTGGCCAAGGACTCAGGAGATGGCCGAGGCCAAAAGGATTTAAGCAAGGCGACACCTCAGAGTTTGCTCAGAGAAGTTGCAGCACAGCAGGACTGGTCTGTTGCCCCTTGTTTATTCACATGACTGATCCTCCAAGAAGAATCTCACTTTTCACCCTTTAACCCACGCATGCTTAAAAATCCTTTATGAATACTAGTTATCTTCTGCTCCTTGAACTTTTTAGTCAGTGCATTCAGTTTCTTCCGCTTTCTACATAAGACATAATACTCAACATCCCACTGACAACAACTGGGATTTTCTATTAGTACTAAACCAACACCATATTTTTTACTCCCACCATGACATAGGAACCAATGAGAATTACTGGAAATGGTGAGGCGAAGAAACGGAGCTGGCTTCCAGCCATTATGTTGGAACAGAGCCCTCCTTTCCTTTCAGTTAGAACTGTGAGGTATCAGGAATTTGAAAGCCTTCCATTAGTCTACAGCTGAATCGTAACTGGGGGGATGTATTGGATGGAAGATTGGACTATGTATCTATATTTCATTCCTTTCCATAGTTTTGACAAGATTGTCGATTTCCAGACAGATCCATTCTCATACTCAACCTCATAACAAAAATTTCCTTCAAGGTCTCTACTAAACCATTCTTCTCACATGTAAGTTTCTGCTCTATTAATAGTGTTCTAAGTGGATATCAGGTTCCTTAGAGAACTAGAGACCTTCTTAGATGGGGCCTCTGAAGGGCTTGGAGGAATCTGTCAACATCATGCATAACCATTATACAAAGTGGGACAGCCATGTTCATTGTCCAATATCAAGATTCGAAGTTAAAATGTTACATGATTTTAAAGCATTGTCTCTTTATGATGATAAATGTTATTAAACGGGTTTCGTGTTTGTTTTTTAAAGCAGGCTTATCCAAAATAGGCAATCTGTACGACTTGCGTTTGTTAACATGACGGTAGATTTACATTAGTCCCCCCTGCCCCAGAAAGAAACCAGTTTAGATAAATTAAGATTATTGAACTTTACCTCGCTTTTTTTTTTTTTTTTTGCAACTGCAATAAGTCAAGATTACAATAAAATAAAATAGTAAGTTGGAACAGTGGGTAGCAACATTTAAGTTCTAATAGGTAAGCAATTTTGCCTTGGCCAAGACAACCTGACTCAAAGGATGATAATCAAAAGGAAAAGAGACAGTCTCTGAGGGTGCTGTTATCCCACTTGGAGAACCTTACATTGGAGATAGTAAAAGCTTCCCATCTACTTGGAGGGAATCCTTGATTGAGCCAATCTTCAAGTGCTCTGTTTACCAGTTACCACATTGAATCCTCAGGCTAGTCCCTGTTAAACATTCAGAAACAACAGAGGAAAAAGAATCAGAGTTCATTGTAAAGCCTGAATCTAAGAGCTTGAGTGCAGCCACATCCTTAACATTAAATCTGTTTCATCATCCTGCTTTGGGTGATGGAATGAATTTTTATTAACTACTCACCAGAAATCATGCAACTTCATTTTGTTTACTATGTGAGTAAAGTAGTTATTCAAGATGATCTATTACACTATTACAGAGGAATCGGCGGATTTCATATCACTTTTTAAATTTTTTAAATATTTGTTTTTCAACAGTGTCGTGTTTTCACATCATATTCAATTGAGCATTTTAAAAATGAGAATCAGATTATGTACTTTTCGCTGTGATTATTAAGGGGAGTGGCTAGAGGTTGACATTTAGCCATCTGTCTGTGCTTTGGGAAAGGAAGAAAGGGACTGATACAGCTACAAGATATATTCTGTGTGTGTTGTGGGTGCCTGGGCTGATGGAGGAGTGGGCTTTTTCACCGTTGGTCTTGAGGAGAACATTCCTTTGTTCAACTGCACCTGGGCACAGTTGACCTTATTTTCTACATCTTGACTCTATTTGGCTTAATGATGTAACTACTTGCATGAGTTCTTCCTTGATATTCCACTTTCAATTTGAGGAAAACTTTTAGACCTCTTTATTTGCTTTCAACCTCAGTAAAGTGGGAACGTCATCTTCATTAATTAATTAATAATTGCAAAAGGGCTTGGAAATTTCCGAGGGCTAAATAATTGCCAAGTTAGGGCTATTTGCTTTTCCACTGGCTTTTATTTATTTCTAATTTTTTTGGTCACTGATGGAAAAGTTACCTTTATATCTGGAAACAGTGTTACTTTATAAAATTGCAAATTTCTGGGGAATTTGGCATTAAACCCACTGAAGAAAAATAAAAAATGATACATTGGAGATAAGCTGCTTTACTGTTCTTACACTGTAGTGCATACAAAAGAAGAGAAAGAAGAAGGGAATGGGGGAGAGCGAAAAAGGAAGAAAGATAAAATCAGAACCTACAAGGCTTAGGGGACCAGGATTATATCTGTGTTCCCATAATGTGCTGAGCAGTGAATTTGCATGGTGCAGTAGGCCATAATGTGTTTCCTGTACCATCTGAGCTGAGTTCCTTGAAAAATGTTGTTATAAGCAAGTCTTTATAAGGGAAAAATGTTGCCTTCTGGCTGGAAATCCTCTTAAAGATACAGTGGAAATCTTTTCTCTCTGCTGAGTTAGAAAAGCTAATATATTAACTCCATGCTTCTGTATTATTCACCGGATTTTTGTCCCATGCATTATTTTCACATCTCTGTGAGGTAAGTTATGTAGTTTCTTCAATATTCAGAGAAGGTGGCTTAGCTTAAAAGTGCCAGAGCCAGAACCTATTGACCAGTCATGATTCCAAGCCCACAGTAGCAAAGCACCTTTAGACCCTTTTTCTTATCTTAAAACGGAATCTAGGTCAACCTCAGCTGTGTTACAGGAGCAGATATTTTTTTTTTTTTTTTTTTTTTTTTTTTTTTTTTTTTTTTTTTTNGATAAACAGAAACCATACAGTCTGCAAAGGGGAGGGATAAAGATCGAAAAGCAATGAAAAGGGACTTGGAAATCTTTGGTGGCTATATAAGAAGTTCAACTCTCATGTCATTGAGATCTCAGAAGAGAATGAGATTGGTGCAGATAAAAATATTTGAAGCAAAATGACTAGAACTTCTCAAACTTAGTGAAAAAATATAAGCTTATATATTCTAGAAGGTAATAAACCCCAAATAAGTTTCAAAGATAAACCCAAAGAAAATAATGGCCCAAAACATTGTAATTAAACTAAAATAATATTGAAAGCAGCTAGAGGAAAACAGTGCACATTGGGAGGAATGATTGAAAAACAGGTTTTTCATTAGAAACCAGAGACAGTAAAAAAAAAAAAAAAAAAGGGACTTAAAACCAACCACAAATGGATCGCTGTTACAGGAGCAGATATTTGCCATGTAGTACATGAAAGCAGTGTTCTGCTCACACTACAGAAGTTGGTGAATTTATCCCACCTATGGAGGTTATGTTAAATTCTAAAATCATCTATTATTGAAATTTCCTTGAAGGCATCCTTCAGGATACTGAGACCTTAAAGGTCCTCAAACCATCTCTCCGTCTAGCATAAAATGTTTCTCCTCAAAAGTGAGAATAGATCATTTCTTTTCATTTAGTTTTGAGGTTTGAGGAATATTTAATGGTTCATAGAAGAGGAACTGTGAGGGTCAGTATTGAAGAGACACCTATATTTGGGAGTGTTGATATAGTACCATTTCAGACATTCCAATAGCATCAGGGTGCTTAAGTTTCTTATATTGACATGTATATTGGGTGCACTGAAAAGACATTGCTGGCATTTTAAAGAGAACCTTCTTGATAGCATTCCCTGTGCTAAATATTTTGCAATAGGGATGGAGATACACACACACACACACACACACACACACACACATGTGGATATACATATAAATGTACCACCACCTCATGTCAGTTGCCAATATCTGATCATGTGTGAAGATGAGAATGGAAGACATGGCTCGAGGAGGTCGGTGACAGTATTTTGTAATTCCTTTTGGACAGAACTTTTCAGTTAGTGTACCTCCTAAATGTCTGTGAATATTAAACATAGGCAGAAGATTTTATTTCTATTACTGATGAAGATTCAAAAGCTCAGGGATGAGATTATCCACTTAAGGTCACATGTTAAATTCCTGGGAGAGCCACAATTCCAAATCAGGACTTCCAAAGATGGTCCTTATGCTTTTTCCTTTGAAATCCCCTGGATCTTAGTATTTTTGAGTATTTGAGTGGCAGGAGCTCCATATCAGCACCATTGGATGTGGCTTTGGTATGGTCATGACACAAGTAGACATGGAAGTAAGCTTAATGAAGATGAGATTTAGGTTGGAGGGGCGGATGAGTTTTAGATCTGGATCTCCTCTTCACTTTTATACACATGAGATTAATCCCCAAATTCTTTTTGTTTCCACCATGTCTAAAATCTAATTCTCTTGTCCACTTCCTATTGAATTCAGTTCTATTTCTCACCCATACTTTTGGGATGGCTTCTTATCAAGTATCTCTTCCTCTAGCCACTCTTCACCCCCATTTATCTTATACCTACTGTCAGATTAATTAGTTGTATTACTAGTGCTCCCCTTAGCATTAATTACCCTTTTCAGAAACTTCAAAAAGCTGTCTCCAGTTACATTGACATACAAGGAATACATTGAAACCCCTACTGGCTTTCCAGTTTTATCTCCCCCTTTGAGCATCTAGGCTTCCAGTTGATAAGTTATGTTTTTTTGTTAGTTCTCTCTATAGCTTTGCACACTAAGCTCTTTCTTGGTATGCTTTCTCTGTCCTCCCCCAAGTGAAGAAAATATTTGCACATTCAAATGTGACCCATGAAGTCCCAGGTAAAGTGTTAATCTTTCTCATGAAGACTTCTCCTCTTCTTAAAATCAAGTTGCACATTATTTCTTGTTCTTTTTTTGGAAGTTTTTATACTCTTATTATACTACCATCATTTATGTAACCATTTTCCACCAATGTATGCCCCAGAGTCAATTTAACTCCAAGTTTCAGATAGTATCTGAAACCTTTGTGTCCCTCAGAGTAACTAATACGGAGAATTATTATTAGTTTTTATTATTTTAGCGCTCAAATACTAGTACTACTACTTATTATTATTATTTGATGCTTAAATTCCTTTAAGTGTATTCACTAAACAAGAATATTACTATTAAGACATTATTAACATATTAATACATTCTGTTTGTAATATGTATTTTTTTAGTTATAGGTGAACACAATATCTTTATTTTATTTTTTTTAATGTGGTGCTGAGCATCGAATCCAGTGCCTCATGAATGTGAGGTGAACATTGTCCCTCTGAGCCACAATCCCAGCCCCAGTACATCCTTAATGAATATGCTGAGAGAAATTTCCTTTGCCATCCTAAAATAAGTAATACTAGGTTGTTCAGCAAAAACACAAATCTGCTCAATACTCAAAGTAGCTAGATTAGTTTTCATACATACACAGAATCTTTTTCACTTTCTATCCCTTCCCCTTCTATGTTCATAGAATTAGTTGATTCATATTATTGAGATGTGATTTCATGCAATAAAAGGTGCCCATTTTAATTGAGTAACTTGGGGCAAAGGTATGCATCTGTGTAACTATCATTATAATCAAGACGTGGAAGATTTAAACTACCACACAGAACTCTCTTGTGCCTTATGGTAAATTCTTTCTACCTTTAACCCCAGGCAACTGTTCTTGTTTTCCAACAATGCAGATTCTTTTTTTTTTTTTTCTATTCCTATAACATAAATCTTGCTTCTGTTTTTTTTTTTTTTTTCCAACTCACTGTACTTGAGATGTGTTCACATCATGTGTATCAAGAATTCATTTTTATTGCTAAGCAGTGTTCCATTGTATGGATACACTACCCTTTCTTGACAATTCACCTGTATGAGGGGATTATTTTTTCCCACTTTGAGTCAAAAGTAAAATTTTTCAGAACATTTATGTACAAGTCTTTGTATATACATACTTTCATTTTTCCTGAATTAAATAGTTTTAGTCAACTTTTTCTTCACTGTGACCAAAAAACCTGACAATAAACATTTAAAGGACAAAAAGGTTATTTGAGGGTTCACAATTACAGAAGTCTCATTCCATAGATGACCAATCCCATTGCTCTGGGTCTGAGGTGAGGCAGAACACCATGGTGAAAGAGTGTGGTAGAGGAAAGTAGCTCAGGACATAGCACCAGGAAGCAATAAGAGAGAGAAAAAGACTGCAGACCGGGAACAAAATATATACCTACCTACTTACAGTTACCACCCAGTTAATCTCTATTTGTGAATTAATGCACTGATCAAGTTAAGTCTCTCATAACACAATGAGTTAACCTCTGAAATTTCCTGCATTGTCTCACACATGAGGTTTTGGGAACATCACCTATCCAAACTATAGCATAAATATAAGGATGGAGGGCTAGGGATATATTAATTATTTGCCTAGCCAGCTCAGGTCCCTGTGTTCAATCCACAAAAACAAACAAAGGAAAAAGAAACAAAAACAAAACAAACAAAAAAATACAAGAAAAGCCACAACGCACCATTTCACATCTTATCAGTATGTATGAGAGAAGACTGGGATCAGGTTCAGTTAGTTTTTCCCTGATTCTAATAGTACCTGGTATTATCAGTCTTTTAGCCATTTTCATGGTTTATGATTGCATCTCCTTGTGGTGCACATTTATATTTACCTTTTGAATAATTCTGTGGAACATCTTTCATACATGTATTGGCCATTCATATTCTCCCCATTTTTAAAATACTTTTTCTTCTTATGATATTTATAGGAGTGATTTCTATATTCTGAATAAGAGTCCTTAGACAAATGCATTGGCAATATTTTTTCTTCATCTGTAACTTATCTTTTCATTGTCATTATTTTGGTTTTGAAGGAGCAGGCATTTTTAATTTTGGTGAAGGTCAATTTAACACTTTGTCTTCAATAGTTAGTACTTTGTATTTCTTAAGATATTTGCCTATGTGAGGTACCAAAGTTTTATTCTCTTCTTTTCTTATATGTTTTAAAATGTAAATTTAAGTTTGTGATTCACTTCAAGTTAATTGAATGCCTGATTTGGAATAAGTGTCAAAATTCATTTTTTACCAATGGTACTTTTTTTTTCCCCTAATGTAATTGGGTGGAATACTTCTATTCTCTCTTTGATCACCTAGATATCTTTGACAAAAGTTAATTGTGTGTGTCTGTGTGGACTTTCCCATTTCATTAGTGTTATATATGTGTGTGTGTGTGTGTGTGTGTGTGTGTGTGTCAATGTCACACTATTTCGATCATTCACTTTTCTGTACATTTTGAAATCAGGCAAAGAAAGTACATTATCTTTATTCTCTTTCAGAAGAGAACTTTGTTCTAAGTCCTTTTCATTTCCACATAAATTTTATCATTAGCTTATCTTTTTCTGTAAAATAGCCTGTGGTGATTTTGATCGAGTTTGTGTTGAATCTAGATCAAATTGAAAACAGCTTATAACTTAACAACATTGTTTGCCAACTCACACATATGGTATATCTCTAGTCTTCATTAATTTCTTTCAATGATGTATTAAATTTTTGTAATTTTTAAAATTACCTTAAGCATTTAATATTTTTGGATGCTCTTAGAAATGGTACCTTAACATTTTGTTTTGCAATTATTATTATTATGGAGAAATACAGATGAATTTTTGCATATTGATCTGCATCATGTGCCCTTGTTGAACTTAATACTTCTATTAGCTTCTTTATGATTTCTTCATCTCTTCTTCTACCTGATCATTTCATCTGCAAACAATTTATCTTTATTTTCTTTATGGATAACTGTCTCTCCATTAATTAACTTCCTATATTTAAAATATTTACTTACTAACTGAAGAAATGGTATTTTTTAAATTTGTAAACTAGAAAAAATAAGATCCTCTATTCTCTATATCCATAGACGAACCCACAGAAATTGTCAGACATATAAACAACGTGCAGTATCACTAGGTAATATACCCTTAGATGAAAAAAAATTGAGGCCTGAATAGCTGTGAAAAGTAAAAAGATATATAATTGGTAAGTGGAACATTTGAGTAGGAAACAAACTCTTCTTTCTATACCACACAGGTTCTTCTCAGCATTGCTTAAGAATAGTCTAAGACAAGTGAAATGAATAGTAAATGGCCTTTAAAAAGTAGAATATTAATATTGCCAAAATGATCTTTGTGTGTGTGTGTGTGTGTGTGTGTGTGTGTGTGGGAGGGTATAACTAGGGATTGAATTCAGGGGCACTCAGACCTCTGAGCCACATCCCCAGCCTTATTTTGTATTTTATTTAGAGACAGGGTCTCACTGACTTGTTTAGTGCCTGGCTTTTGCTGAAGCTGGCTTTGAATTAACTATCCTCCTGCCTCAGCCTCCCAAGCTGCTGGGATTACAGGCGTGGGCCACCATGCCCAGCTGCCAAAATGATCTTTTCTCCTAGCTTTATACATAACTCCATATTCATTTTTGTAAGGACTCTTGATAGTAGAAAATGGCTCCTATTCTAATGTTCCTTGTTCTAGCTCATAGTTACTCCTATGAAAAAATTTTTCTTAGGTTATCTAAGATTTTGACTTATTCCATAATCTCTGCCTACTGATTTTAAATGTTATCATCAGGATAGATATCCCAGTACACTAAGAAATGTCTGTAAATATTATTTATTTGTCTGATATTTTTCATATTTGGAGGTTAAGAAACATCCCAGTTTCCCCTTGTATTTGAAATTCTAAATAAGTAATTTTAACAGAAGATTCTGGTAATTTTCAAAATTTTTACAGAGTGAGAGAACTCACTTCAACTTATCAGTTTGGTCTTTTTTTTATTCCATTTTCATCGTAAAACAACTACCTTACTTACTGATCGTTCCCTTGAGGAATCTTATTTCCTTGTTGCCCAGCTGTAGACATTCATACTGTCCTATTTCAGATGAGAGGATATAGTTGTTCTCATCTCCAGTAAACAGAAATTTGACCATTATTAGTATATAGTGTCAGTGATGAAGAGAAAATCTTTGACATATTTTGCATGCAGAATCTTAGAAAGTTTCCTGTAGCAGACATCAAAATATTTTCAATTAGTACAAGTCCAAAAATGTCATTGTCCCAGAAACAAAGATTTGATTGTGATTTTAGCTCTTTGGTTTTGTGAAAGATGGAAAATCCAACTTTTGCAAAGAATCTTAGCAAATAATATCGTATTTATTCTAGTTCATCTTGGAATTCAAGGAATGTTCTTTAGAAAATACACATCGGTTTGTTTCAGAAGGTTGCTTACTTAAAATAACATTTTGAAATGTATAATAACAACATAGAACATTTTTATAATCGTATACAAAATTCACCAAGTACTTTGATATATGGTGAAAACTCTACCATATGTTCAAGAGGCAGCTTTTTTAGGATCTCACCACCACCGAATGCCCAAGGGAGGATGAGAACTTAGGTTCTCACTAAGACCACCCCGGTGTTCCTCTGCTCTGCAACTTGCCTCTGTTCCTGTCTCTGTTTATATGTGTTCACTCACTGTATAGTTGGCCAGACATAAACTACTCCTTTTGCCCAGCCAAGTTTAGAAAATAAAAAAATTAGAGTTATGTTTCTGGAACAAAATATTTATTTAATATTATTCAAAATCAAAGATTCAGTAAATGTTACATTAAGAAATAAGGACGTCAAACTAAAAATCCAAATTCAAGTTCATAGGCACCATTTTATTCAGTCTTTATGAATATTTGGCATATTTATAAGTCCGCAAATACAGATACTATCTTTATTTTTTAGTGTACATATAGGAATTATTATGAAATGAAAGAACAAGATATAAGTGCACTGGTTGTACTTGTTATGAATCTATTAGCTATTCTTTGTTTGACGTAGTCTTTAAGCTGAATTTGGATATAAGTACTGTCAATAGTGTGTTCGTTAGCATTCTAATAACAAATACCTAAGGTCATCAACTTATGAGGAAAGGCCCACTTCTTTTGAACTTGTGGTGAGGAAGTACGTTGTGGCAGGGAGCCTATGGAGAAACAAAGTTGATCACCTCAGGACTGAACTATGAAATGGAGAGGAGGAAGAGACTGAGGTACCTCAGTCCCCTTTGAGGGCAGGCCCTCTGTCCAGGACCTAATGACCTCTCACTAGGCCCTTCTTAAAGTTTCCACCACTTCCCAATAGTACTGGAGAACTAGCATTTAATACATGGGCCTTTGTGGAACATGTCAGATAGAAAGTAGAGCAGAGGGTATTTGGAAACCCTATTTTTAATCCTGCACCATCCCAACCAAAGGACACAAACGTTAATAAAGTAGTTTATCCAGAAGGCAACTGATACTAGTGGTGTCTGCAAGGACAGGAAAGTGAGAATTGGAGAGGATTTCAGGAAGGCATCCTGGAAATATGGAACTGAACCAGGCAAATTATGGTCCTGCTAAATCTCACCTGCTACTACTTAGTCTTATAAATGATACTTGGTAGGAGACAGCCATAGTCAGTGATCTAGACATTATCTTTAGCTACTGTCACAGTGTAGCAGTGAGCTGAGAAGGTGCCACAGAAACCATGTGACATACAAAGCTCAAAACACAACCTACATACCCTTCCCCAGAAAAAGTTTTCTGGCCCCACATCAAAAATATGGAAAGAACTTTTGCAAAACTTAAATTTTCTTTAAAATTATTTGGACATCCTTCAACTGTTCTTTCTTATCCAGTAGATCTTGGGCTGGATTGTATAGCAACAGTTAGTGCAGTTTTCAGAAAGGAAAGAAGTAACGATCAAAATTAAAAACTAGCCTGCTTCTTGAAGAATATTTTCTCCCTCCTGTTTCTCCAAGCCTGGTAAACTCCTATTTAACTCTGGTATAAACCTCTTAGAGAAGCTTAGCTATTCACCAAATCCCTTTATTATTAGTTTATCTTTTCTCTGGATTTCTTGTGTACATTTTCATTCTTTTATGATAATATGTACAATATTAGATACTTTTAATGAGTAATATTTTTACTGAGATCATTGAACATTATAGAATTTATCCTTTCAAAAGTATACAGTTAAATTTTATTTTAGGATATTAGAAGAGTTGTGTAACCATCATCACAATTTCCTCACTCCAGAAAAAGACCACATATCCATTAGCAATCACTTTCCATTTTCTCCAAACCCTCTAAGTGTAGGTAACCACTAATCAACTACTTTTTTAATCTATGTATTTATGAATTTGGGGCATTTCAAATCAGACAATATATTGTCATATGTGATTAGATTCTTCACTGCCTAATGTTTCCCAAGTTTCATCCATCTTGTAGTATGTATGAGTACTTCATTTCTTTTTCTTTTTCTTTTTGAATAATACTTTATTGCATAGAACTTAGACTGCTTTCCAAAGGAGCAACATAGTTTACAACACTACATTTCCTATCTGCACTTGTATGAGAGTCCTAATTCTGCTACATGTTTCCCACCCCAGTTAATTTTAATCATGTTGTATGTATACCCAAGTGAAAATTGTGTTCTTCGAGAGTAGAAACCAAATTTATTTTCATTTCAATTTTTGTATGCCTAACATAATGTCTTTTGTGTATTAGGCATTCCAGAATGAATGAATCAGTCAGTCAATCAGTCATTATGTGAAATAGCATTTATTAAATTGACATGAATCCACAAGTTCTGTGGGACTTTAAATAGATATATTTAATAGATTTTTTTTTCCAGGTATGTTCTTGATCTCTTCTACCCTTCAGATCCTAGTTCACTTTACCAATAAGTTCATCTTCATTTAGATGCAATCTGTTTCCGGAACTGAAGTTAATTTTCCAGCCTGCATTATTGTAGTCCTTTTTCTTTTGCTGTGGTCAGTTTGAGAGGCTTTGCCTTTGCTTCATCCAGCCCAATGAATCTTCTTTCATCATCCGTGGTCAGTAATGGAGACGTTACCTCCCAGTCTCCCCGCACTTTTCCTCTTACATACAGTTATTGTTCTTTCCAAAAATGGTGATTCTGTTCTTCCTGGAGCTCAGGCCCAATCCCTGAACTCATTCTTGACTCTGGTATTTCACACAGCGAATGCTTCCATCTTTCCTTTAAAATATATCTAAAATCTCTTTCCTTCTACCAATTCTGCCACTCATGCTGTGAGCAAGCTCCACCCCATCTTGCTCTGCTGCTGCCACCCTAGTATCTCTTCATCTTGTTCCCATTGCAGAGCAGCTCTGTATATGTCATATTATTTCACGGTCCCATTCAAACTCTTCCCTTGAGAAAATGTCGGCGCTGGGCTTCCAGAGCCTGGCTCCCTGTCTACACATCTACTCTCTGAACTCACATTCCCATTTCCTTTCACTCTGCTCCAGCCAGTCTGCAATCAGGCATTCCCCTATTTCAGGGACTTTGCTTTCCTGTACCTCCTGCTTGGAACAACCAGATATGCATATGGCTCATTTCCTCCGTTTCTGTGAGACTTCACCTGAATGTTATTTAGCTGGAGAAGGCTTCCTGACCACTCTGCCTCATGTGCTTTTGTACCTTGAAGTCTCCATTCTCCTATACTCTTTTATTTTCCTCCAAAATTTTTGACCACCTAACATGTTATATATTTGAATCATTTGTTCTTTGTTCATTTCCCCTAGAATATGTCAGAAGAGCAGGAATTTGCCTGGATTGTTAGCTGCTGTGCAAGTGCTTAGTAAATGAGCAGGTGTTGCTCTCATAATCACCCTCTGAACACAGCTTATTCATGTAGCTTGGCACTGCTGTGACACGGCTTTGACTGTGTGGGAAAGTCCTGGTGTGCTTCATATGTGACATTCATTTCATGTATGATTTCCTCAAGTTTTATATTCCACACTTCACCCATCTTCTGCCACCCAAGCTTCCCAGCCTTCCCTTTAACCCATGTGGTGTCTACTTGAGTTTGAGTTCCAAACTATAAGAAAAACTGTGGCCTCAAGTGTGATGACAGGTGTAGAGGTCATTTTTGATGATAAAATGCCACATCTATGTGAAGGATTTTCCTTATACTTTGAAGTGTTTAAGACAGAGACTAGGACTAAAAATTTAAATGATAGAGGGTCTTGTTAAAGGCTTTAGAGTTCTGTTGGTTAATAGCCTGGCAATACTGGTTATTTTTGTTAGTATTATGCTAGGCCCTTTCCATGGTTAGGTTTTATTTTTCCATTACAACTTTCAACTAGATTTTATTATAATTTTCATTTATCAGATAAACTGACACATGGAGAGATGAAGTAGTTTTCCTGATCCAGAAATTCTTTGGATTCTGAACTTTTATAAATATAAGCAAAGTCAAGTATTAAAAGAAGTCAAGTGTGAGTCTTAGAGAACACCCAAGATATGTTATGATTTCTCTGTGTGATAATTTCACAAGAATTGCCTCATGTAGTCCACCCTCCAAAAAAAAAATATGTGCAGGTTCTATCTCAATCATGATTGCTCACATTGGTAGGAAACAGAGAAATATTAGGTTAGTCACCGAAGACTATTTGCCCCCCAGTTTTTACCTATGACAGTGCCTCTTCATAAAAGAATGTTAACAAAAATCCTCACTGATGTGCAACAAACCACCTTTAAACCTTAAGTCTAGTTGTCTGCTGATCTTGACCAGGTCCTGGATGCTAAGCTGCTCATGTTCTATAGTAACATGAGGCTATTGTATTACTGTGTCTGCATGAGAACTTCCTAGACATTTTCTAATAGAATGCTTCAGACCCTCTCTCGTTTTTCATCTTCCAGTGTGTCCTTGCCAGGCAGATATGAATCAACTGGCAGACTAAGTGAATGATTGGTGATCTGTGAAATGGAATTAAGAATGAGGGAGAGAATAGTCCATAATACTGAACCTCAGAGAGGAAAGCACCACTGACATCTGAGACACAGGACAAGGTATAGTCTTCCTAAGTCCCAGTGTACTGCATAAGCACAAGATCTCCAAGATCCGAGAAGGAAAGACTTGAAGCAAAACCAGCAATGATCAGGTTTTTGAGAGCAATATGATTTTACTCAATCATGTGAACTTCTTGCCAAATACCAGGCGTATAACACTATTTTGTACATTAGTGTGAAGATTTTATGTCATCACAGAAGATATTGTAAAAGGGTAAGGGAAATGGAAATGTTAAAATATGCTGTAACATCCAGGCCATTTACACCTGAATTTTAGAATGAGTCGAACAAAATGAATGTTCCATTTACTAATCACATTTCCCATTGATGCAAAACAGATCTGGCCTGAGAGAGAATTAAATAAATGAATTAATATCCGCAAACTGTCATTTCTGGAACCTTTGGCAGAACATGGAGTTTCATTACTGGAGGGAAAATGTCCAGTGAGTGAGCCTGGACCATGTTTGTTTGGAGAGCCTTATTTGGGGAAACCAAGGAAGTGTAAACCTGGTCACATGAATAGTCCTGGATGGGTGAGCCTTCTGTGACAGTTCTGGGGCTCTAGGCTAGGACCAGGTTCTTCAGAGATGCAAGCATAAGCATGCTGACATTTGTTCATTTGCTTCCTTTCTTCCCCTTTCTTCTCCTTCCCCAAGTTGATTTCTATTGCAAGGGCCTCTCTGTTAGCAAGAGGCTGTTACATGAAGAGGAAGTCGTTGATTTCCATATCCCCTTATTCTTGCTGTTAGCATTGTCTATTAACAAAAGTCTAGCATTGTATTCTCAGTATTAACTGATAACAAAGCCCTACTGACCCATAACTTTCTTAATTAACCCAAAATACTTGCTCAGTGATAAGAAATTCTTTGGTTTATATACTATCAGAGATGAAATAAGTATGCTGCTTCCACTTTTCTAACAAGCCATCCTTCACATTCACATGAAACTTAAAGCTAAGACAATGACTATCCAAAGTCTCATAGCCTATGCTGGACTTTAAAACAACTCTGAAACCTCTAATTTGGGAAGATTGAAAATAATTATATGCCCATGTTGATGGGTATTGCCTTTAATCAAATAACAGGGAACATTTTAAAGTAACATATTTTTGTATCCAGCATTTCATCCGATCCTCAAAAGGAACACATGGAAATGATTAGAGAAAGAACAATTGTCCCATATTCAGATGATGACACATTTCAGAGAAGGCAAGTTACTGCGTGATTTCACACACATCGTTGATCAAGGCATCCTCACCCCTTGACCATAAAACAAAACAATATGGGATATACGGAAAGTGGGAGAAATCACAGTTCCCAACATTTTTGCTTAGAGAACACCTCCTTGGAGTTGCTGCACATGTAAGCTGAAGGATATAAAATCATTAAACAGGAAACTGAATGAAAGGCTCAAGCTGATATGGAATTCTTTAATATTCCATCTGACAGGAATCTGCAGACAGTGACTCTATGATGATACGGTTTCACGTAACTCAGAAGCCAAGTAAATATTTGTATTAAGTGATTCAATTCTTTGAAGCACTTGGTAGTAACTAATGTATAAAGCAGGAGACCATTTACAAAGAAGGACATGTAAAATTAACCCAAAATACTTGCTCAGTGATAAGATATGTAAAAAGTAAGGATTTCTGATGAAGCCACACTGACTTTAGCTACTGTAGTTGATACACTAAATATAGAACTGTGTGATTAATTTATAAGTGTGTGTGTGTGTGTGTATGTTTTTATGTGTACCTATAACTGAAGTTTATAACTTTGAGAACTTGTTTTTAAAATGTCAGATTATGAACAGTTATTGTAATAATTTGCTAGAGATTCTATAGCAAAACATCATGGATCCATTGACTTAAGAAACAGCCATTTATTTTCTCATGGTTCTGGAGGCTGGGAAGTTTTGAGATTAAGTTGCTGGCAGAGCTGGTTTCTGCTAAGGGCCCCCCTCTCTCTCTGCTTAGCTCATGCTCTCTCTCTGGTTGGCTCATAGGTGGCTGCTTTCTTGCTATATCTTCCCATGGTCTTCCCTCTGTGCTTGTCCGGGTACTGATCTATTTTTATAAGCATGCCCATCATATTGAATTAGGGTCTTCCCTAGTGATTTCCTTTTAATTTGATTACCTATTAAAGTAGGGGGTACATAATTTAGCCAACAGCAATTATAAAAGAAAATGAATACTCATTTCTAATGAGAAAAGCAAATGGACCACCCTCTAATAATAAAGTCATAAAAGGCCTCAAAAAATCATAAAATCAAAAAAAATAAAATTTTTATTAATTCAGTGCCTGATTTTGGGGGGTAAATTTTGTGGCTGTGTATTTGTTTATCACCTCTCCATACAACCTAATTTTTAATATTTTCTATAAAGAAAGTAGAAAGTCTCTAGCATGGTTGATGGAAATTTATTAGTACTGATATTAAAAGTTTGGAAAACTTCCTTCATTTTGCATAACTTTTTATTTGTAATGAAACATAAAATATAAGATGATTGTCAAACTTGGGAAAACATCCATCAAGTTCCCTTTATTTGTGAACTGTTAAAAGAACTTGTACTATTAGTGCAGGTTCGTAAGCTGATAAATTCTGCTCCGTGCAATTCACATCAAAAAAAAAAAAAAAAAAGAAATTAAATCAGTGGTGCACTTGTAATTGCTTCCAGTATGTTATCGAGCACACTCCTGATAAGAGGTAATGTCTCCTTGTGCACCAAGTAGTTCTCCGGGTGTGTACTCTTATACATCTGACTGTTGGTAGAATTTTCAGCAGATTGTACTTGTGTTTCCATACCCTTTGTGCCTGCTTCTCTCCTCCACCAGCATCATTCCCCTGCTGAATGTTGTAGGATGTGTTCATGTCATGACTTCTGGCTCCCACACCATTGAGCTAGGAGGGTAGTGGGCACAGTGCCTTTAGAGGTATTCAAGGAGCTCCTTCCTATGCAGTGACTACTGGCAATGACGTAAGTATGCACCATGGTGACTGCAAACCTTGTAAAAATATTCCACTGAACTCAACTTCCCCTAACCAAGTTTCCAAATTCCCTTGACATCCCCCACATAAACATGTGACAAAGGGGCAGTTAGAGTGGAAAGTGAAAAGTGACACACTGTTTGGGCCCCTCATTGGACCTTCCTTAGAAGGAGCAGATGCACATGAGGGCCTCTGAGCTTCTTTACTTTCTTTCTCAACCCACATTTAAAAGTATTTCTTCTACTCTTCTCAAGGTGCTTATTTAGAAATAATCATTCCTTCACTTATTCCCTCCTTCCCTCCTTGCACCTCTCTCTTACTCAAATATTTATTTAGTATATACTGTATTCTGGACCCCATGTGAGAATGACATGTGGCAATAATATTGACAATACAAGGTAGAACAGATGGGTAGCCAAAGTGGCCAATGACGAAATCTATTGGATGACCTGATGATTTAGGGTTCATTTCAACTGAATGTTCAGGGAATCCTTTATAAGGAAGTGGCATTTAATATGGCCTAAAGGCTGGCTGGGATGGAACTGGGGAAACTGGGTAGAGGGAAAGTCATTCCACGGGGCTGGTGCTGCCTATAGTGGCACTTCTACTGGACCTATTCTACATTGGTAACATGTATTGTTCTGTTTGGTTACTTGACCAAGGTGGTGGCAGAGCAAACAAAATATCTTTTAAATTCAGGGTTTGGTAATCACCTCAGTGTTGTAGCAGTATGGCCTCCAGAGTTCTCTGCCATTTTTATTTTTCAAGATAATGTCTCAGAACATCCAATCATACTGCTGTTCTGAGCAGCCACAATTAGTTTCTGTGACAACAACTAAATGAAATTATCTTTTCCCTTTCACCAGAAATGGGCTCCAGGTAACTTTTCCACTGAGACCTCACGCTTCAGTGATCCCACTCATGGATGAATGGGTGGATATTTGACAGTTCCTTTGCAACTCTGCTTTGACTTGTTCCTTCTCTCTCCCTCAACCTCAATTCCCCTCCACAGTAGTTCCTGCTGTCTTTGAATCCCATTTGCTTCTCTATTTTGCCTGCTTATTTTTATGACTCTTCTTCTCTATAAGTCCGTCTATTCCTGACCTTCTGAGCTCTCCTTAGCCCAGAGAAAGGGTCTAACAAAGTGTGTCACTTACATGAAATGTGAGGCAAGTGGTTGAGCCAGCATCATCTTCTGTGGCCTGGCAGCAGAACTAATAAGGATATTTAAATGCTGTTGTTGCATAATTTTTTCCTACTCCTAAAGATCTGTTGGTTCTTTTACTCTTTGCAAATAAGATATGTCGTCACCAACTTACTGGATTGTGAGCACCTGAGGGCAGGGAACTGCATTAGTGAAATACCCAAGACTGCTGATACGTAGGCACCAACCATTCTAAACAGAACCCAGTAGGTCACCTCCCACTGCACTGCTAAAATACAATTCTTTGCTCATAACATGAAAATTCTCTTGTATTGATTTTGTTGTGGCTTCCATGACTGTTCTTACCATAATTTGAGGAGAAAAGGTAATGGTGACGTAACTGTCATCATCAGGTTTAATGGTGGCAGATAACAGCCCTGTGAGCAGTATTAACACAACTCTCCATTAGGATTGGCTATCTGTATACTGAGTTTTTAGAAGTAATAATAGGCAAGACTACACAAAAGCTGCTCCTCTATTTACAGTGAATGAATACTCTCATTTGAAACACATTAGATTTCACATAATTTTGCTCCCCATGGTGATGTTCTCCAGATAGCTTATTCTAATGGCATGGATATATTAAAATAAAATCAGATGGGGTGAAGAGTAGCATGCCAACAAAAAGAATCCATCATTCTTGACAAATGCAGGTAATGCAGTCATACAATTTACAAGTAAAATAGCAGGGATATAATTGAAAAATGCGTTGGTATATTATTCATATAGTTATTTGTTGAGTTATTTTTCCCAGGTCCATCTCTGACGGATAGTTCTTCTCTATGTTATATAACATAGAGCTCTTCCTTTACTCTTTTGAGTTGAGTCATGGAAGTTAATTTAACGGCTTTTAACTTTCTGATCTCATTTTTGTTGTCTTGTTCCTGACGTGGCCTATTCTGTCTCCCATTGAACTATCAGATTTACTGTGTACTTTGCTTAGACCATAACTGAACTATCCACTTCAGTCAGTCTAGTTCAGCATAAGACATGTATTTTAAGGGGACCTGTACAGAAGACTGAATGAAAATATTTCCTACAATGTGCAATTACATAAACCTTAATAAAAAGGAAGGACTAGTGTCTCAGACTCAGGAATCAAACCTTTCTCTCTTTCATTCCTTTTCTCAGCCACTCAAGTGACCATGCTAGTGTTTTCTTGGCCAATCTAAATTTTAGCATTGGAGGGGAGTTATAGAATATGGGTCAAAGCCCTGTTTTTCTCATTGGTTCCACAGACACCTATTGAGTGCATGCTGTGTACCCAGCCCTATCTCAGGTGCTGTTCATGCAGAGATGGGGAAGACAATCCCTGCCCTCAAAGGTTTCAGTGGGAGAAGAAACGTGAGGAAACTAAGACCTGGAAGCATTTCCTCCCGGTCTGCTAGGTATGGAAGATAGAATAGGGATGAGACCAGAAGACATCTGGTTCTTGTTCTCAGTTATTCCATCATCCTACTCCAGGATGCATCAGAAAAGTTGATTGAAATAATTCTTATTACTAGTTGCAAATATCATGGATTCCCATATTTAAAAATATATATATCCATATATATACATATATACATATATATGTGTATATATGTATGTATATATGTATATAGTGCCCAATAACATCTGGAAGGAGAAGTAGCTTTGTAACTTCTTTAAGCTGTCCAAAGCCTCTAATCTCATATTCAGGTTTTGAGAAAGGTTCTATTTGGTGGTATGCTTTTTGGGTATCAGTGGAAGCTGTTGAGAAAGCTTGTGTTCTATCTAGACAAATACTAAAAATTTGGATGCATTTCTAAACGCCCTTTTTTTTTACTTGTACAACATAACTCTCATAACACAGCTTGTTCTCAAGAGGTTACCAGTACGTTTGGTTCTTGTTTCCCCACAAACTCGTTGAGAACAGGCTTTGTCTGACTATTTTGACATGCTCAGACAGGGCATTCTGAACCAGACAAGACCTGCATATTCATGTATGAGGGGAATATAGATGATGCTACTTGAGTCTGTATGGGGCTGTGCTCCATATGTTGAGGGGAGGATTGCCTCAACCAATCAGCACCCCATATACCATTCCAGAAACATCAGAATCCAGAAGTTCTGTAATTTGTAATTTGGTACAGTGAGAAATGAGATGTCCTAGGGTGTGGGGGAATGATGTGTTCTTCAGTTGAAATAGTGAACATTTATTTCTTAACTTAGCATCTACCAAATGGTACAAAAAGCATTCAGTAAACATTTGTCAAAGTAAATTCTAATTCCTGATTTGGGTTCAGTGTTGGAGGGATGTCATTTAGCAGGGTGACAAAAAAATCAAATTATGTAACATACAGAAAAGAGACCTAGGCTGGATCAAGAATTCTATGTTGAAAAGTTACCTGTGAATAAAGGAACCTGGCTTCTTTGTTGGTACAGTATGCCTACAGCCTCACCTGCTCTACCCAGTGCCTGGCCTATGCTTAGAAGTGAAAATTGAATAATTTTATAGATTGAGGACTAAAGCCCCAATGACATCCCAGGAAAGTTATCTTAAAGGATAAAAATCTAACCTATACAATATGGATATGTTGCTTATAACAGAAATTTATTTGCATGGAACACACTTCTCATTGATTATCACCTTTTTCTTTTTGATGATTCCATTTTTTTAATGAATTTCTTAATAAGATAATCGCTGGCAGCATATGGTAGTAAAAGTTCGACCTCAAGATCTTCTTTTTCATACCATGACAAATATTATTGACAACTCATGTTTTCTTTCCCATCACAGCTTCCCAGATAGGAATAGTTACTATGCACTTGTAATATTTCTGAGAAAATAAAATCTAATGCCATAATGTGCTCTTTTAGAAATAGTAGAACATCCTGTTAAAATGGTATGAACACACACTTGTTCTCATGGCAATTCATTCTAAATGAATAATCTAGGGTGAGTTTCCCAAACTGCCACAATCTTCGGGGATAAGGGCACATTTGCAGTAGATTTTTCTTAGCAGGTTAAGTCTAAAGAAGTAATTAAGATTCCAAATTTCTGATTTGTGGGAAACAGTACTATGCATTTTCTTTGGATGACAATAAGTAAGAGGATAAAGGAAGACTCTCAAATTGCAGTCAGTATGACCTGTTTTTGAATAAACATCATCATATTCCACAGTCAATTATCTCCAAAGTACAGTGTGTTCTCCAGCCAGAGAGAGTGAAAAAGGGGGGTGGGGGATAATCTGCTAGAAGTGGTTAGAGGAAAAGATGCATGCATTGGAGTGTACATTATTCTATTGTCCTCTAAATAATTTTATACAATTTGGAAAGGGGTAATGGGGAGGATTATACAGTATTTTTATGTGATTTCATAAATATAGAATTGCATTCATCAGAGAGAGAGAGACAAGCATAGTTGGGAAAACAAAATGAGGTATGTTATGCTCAGCACAGTAATAGGGCTCCTAATACCAAAGGAAAAACAAGTCATTAGTTACCACTATTGAATGGAAGTGGTCTAATCACAGCAACAGGATAAGTATCCCATTTTATTATGGCTTCGTTGTGTGTTTTGCAAGACTCTTTGGCTCACCATTAAAATTATTTTCTGTAGCAGCACCATGAGGGTTCAGAATCTGGGAGCATAACTATTATTTTTGTTTACACCATGCTGCTCTGCTGGGAGAGTAAATAGTGTTTTGGGTTTCATTTCTTTTCTCCTTTCCTTTCGCTTCACCTATGAAAAGACCAAAATTATAGAGAAATGTTTGTTGGAGAATGATCTTTAAAGAAGCTTAGGTTCCATCAAAACAGTGTTGGGCACAATGAAGACAGGTATATTACCATTGCCTTTGTAAACACTTTGCATGTTTTGTTTTAATTTTCTTCCCCCCCAACCCCCTCAGGTAAAGTTGGCAGCAAAGGAAGGTTTTCAGATGGAGGAAGTGCAGACATAACAGTTCTGTTAATTCACATGGGGACCAGGCAGCCTCCCCTAATAGCAGTGACATTGGGCCTGTTTTGATAGAAACCCCTTTCTTTCTGTGTGGCCTGGGATTTGAATTCAGAGGGCTTTGGTTCTCAGCCTCTTTCCTAGCTGGTGGAGTGACTCTGATCATTCTTCCTCCAAAGTGGGCTGTTCCCATCAGAAGCAAACCGCATTCTTGCTACTTACAACAGTTCGGCTTGATAATTATTGGTGATACTGGCATCTGCCCATTCTTATTTCCTTATTCATAACCCTAAAATAGTATTTAAAATAAAGCTAACCTCTCCACTTTCTTAGGGAATTGAGCACTTCCCCCCGGGTTAAACCCTGAGAGTTACTACTGAACACCCATAGTAGAGTGCCCTCCTTCTCATTATGCCAACAAATCCTCACAAATTATTTATTTCCCATTTTAGATATTTTAGAGTGACTCACTGTGCCCTGGAAATATTATCACTGTAGTAATTTTCTTGTGTGGCTCAGCTTAATGTTAGAGAAATGGCTAGTTACAAGTCCAGACACTATAAAGATGGAGCTAAATATTCTTCTAAAAATAGGATGTTTGGTTAACGTTTACTAGTCAACAACTTTCCTGCAGCCACACACAGTGCCAGACTAAGAAATGGAATAAATGTCCTCATGTGGTGTTTGGTAAAGTCGCTCTTCAGCAGACTGACCTTTCAGTGTTAAGGATTCAAAGTGTGCTGGCTTCATCCTTCAGGCTTGCAGTGAGGTGTCAACAGCGGGAAGGAAATGCTGAGCTTGCGGTGCTAGATGGCATAAAACCTACCTTCAAATCTATAAGCCTGGGTATGAAAAGAAGGAAGTTGGAGAATTGAGAATGGATAGAAGCGATATTTTGAAGACAAATGCCCTGTTTCCTTTAGAATTTTCAGTGAATAGCCAAGACATTTTACAGAAGAGCAAATAAAGTTTCAGAACTTGAAGGTGGACCTAGGGCCAATGCAGCAAGGTTGTGGCAAATAAGACAATTGACGTTACTGGAGTCAGTTTATTTTTTACTCTTCTGTTTATCCTGACACTGGGCCATTTTAGGCTCCAAGACTGACATTTCTTCACCTTTTTTATGCTATGAGATTCAAATATATACTGAACCTAGGGTTCCCCAATTGGGAACAACATCCCAGGATGATGGAGACAGATAATATTACATTGTTTAATACATACTGTAAAAAAAATTCTGAGAATGAACCTCTGTGAAGCTCTCTGATATCCTTATATAAAAAAAAAAGATGTATCAAAAACCCTAACTCAACTTAAAAAAGAATAAGAACCTCCCCCTTAAAAAAATGATGTATCTCTTTTTTATTTTTTATTTTTATTTTTTTTTAGTGCATATAATCTTTTTTTATTCAATTTATGAAAAGCATATTGCCTTAACATAATTTTCTATCTGGAAATTTAAATACAGGGATCTAATTAGTTGTACTTTTTTTTTTTTTATTTTTTAATTTTTTATTGTGGGTTGTTCAAAACATTACAAATTTCTTGACATATCATATTCGACACTTTGATTCAAGTGGGTTATGAACTCCCACCTTCACCCCATACATAGATTGCAGAATCACATCAGTTACACATCCATTGATTTACAAATTGCCATACTAGTGTCTGTTGTGCTCCGCTGCCTTTCCCATCCTCCCCCCTCCCCCCTCCCCACCTCTCCCCTCCCCT
>NW_025999969.1:4815986-4822826 GCF_001458135.2 Marmota marmota marmota
AACCCAGAATTCAGCCCTGAGTACGGTGCTTGCGCGGCTGGCAGAAACTGCAGCGCTGTAACCCTGCATCGCTATCTCCTCGTTTCCCAGCGCGCGCTGCAGACTCTAGCCGCGGGGCGATTTGCTGAATAAGCAGTGTTACCCTCCGTGCGACAAACCTCTCGCGTTTGAGTCCCCGTAGCCGATCCTCGTGCGATGGAAATCCTTCCTCCAGGTTCCGGAGCACCCCACTATTGCTGGAAATTCCTAACAAGATATCCTTTAGCCTTCCTGACTTGTCATACTCCCACACAGTGAAGCAGCACACGGGGGCAATGCACTCCCCTCGCCGCCATCTTCCTTCTCAGTTCTGATGTATCTCTTAATTGTGGATTTGTCCAAAAGAAAATCAAGCATCCTCAAATATATTTTGGGATGGAGTAGATAAGCAGCCTGGTAATATAGATGTGATGCTGCCTGCCCTATACTATATAATTTGGGATTCTGGCAGACCATGAGATGTTTTGAAGCCATCTCTTTAAAGTATTTCTTGCTTTTGCAGGAAATAGATGCAATACTTTTTTACAAAATGATTTCTATGTGCCAGCATTGTGTTGGAACATATAGAAAACAAGCGGATTCTTTGCCTTTAGTAAAACACAGTCTATTGGGAAGAAACCAGTGATAACCCAAATAACAATATCTAAAAACAGAAAATAATACCAATGTAGAAAGAGATAAAGTCCTTACTATTTAAAGGAAGACAGAATACCTAGCTGGTTATGATAGCAGGATTTTAAAGAAAATACAAACATCATCATGCAATAGCCATGAAATACTTAACTTTTAGGCAATATTAGTACTGGGAAAGAGAAATGAGATCATATCTTCAAGTTCTCATAGTCTTGATATTTTATGAAAGGATAAAGAAATAAGCTTATTCTATGTTTCAAAAGAATTCTGAAAGGAGGAAGAATCCAAGCTAGACTTTAATAAGAAGAATTCAGGTAGAAGAAAAGTTTCAACATTATTGTTTGGAGGAATGAAAAGAGCCAAGGCAGGAGAAGTGAAAAAATACTTTACAAGATTGGAATCCAGACATAACAGGGACAGCTGGAACGAAGGGTTCTAGTGGAGGAACTAAAGAAACTTTGATTAGTAGGTACCATCTTATGGGAAGCAATATAGCCATATAAGGATTTTGAGCACCTTAGCAGAGCTCAGGAGAACTCTAGACTCTGAGAACAGACTGAAATAACTCGAGCTGAGAAGTGTTGCTCTCTTCAGATTAGAAGAACCCCCTGGATTTGGAGATTCTTCAGTGTCACAAAGAAAAGTATTCTCAACATTGCTGATATGTACCCTAGCAATAGATCTCTCCTCTTCCTGCAATGATTTTACTTTTCATTCACATTTTTTTTTAAAGTGGGGGTGTTCTAAAATAGGGTTTGTAACTGAACACTGCAAGATGATGTTGGATAATATGGAATCCAAGAGAAGTGTTTTGTTATAAGAGAGGAAGATCAGAAAAAGGAATCTCCACTAAGAGGAAAGGACCAACTATTGAACAGGTTCATTAACTCAACAAAAGGACATCCAGTTCTTCTGAACCTTGTATTTGTTGGAAGCGTCCACTATAAGGTAGGTATAGCTTGGTGCAAGTTTCAGAGAAAAAAGGGAACAGGAAAAAAAAAAGGATTTATCTTTGCATACAGTTTAAAATCAGGTAGGACTCAGCTTGACTTTGCTTTCTATTATATGTGTGACATTGAGTTTACCAAATCTCTCAAAAATTCAACCATCTTGTTTGCAAAATGGTATATGGTTAATGAGCAAAGAATGGTAAAGAGTAAATGAAAAAAATATATATATGCAAACACTTAGCCCAGTTCTGGCAGATAGTATGTACTCGGTCACAAGCTTCACTTGTTCCCAGCAGTGTGACATTTACTACCTTCCAAAGCAAGTCATCCCATCTATGAACAGCTGAAAGCTCTTTGCCATTACCTCTGAACCCTGGTTCTGCTTCCAAGTTCTGGAACTCTTTTTCTACCTAAAATACAATGAAGAAAAGAATGAAAGGAGGGCAGCAAGAAAGGAAATCCATACCTACAAATCCCTTCCATCTCTTCTTCACTTGTGTGCCCATCGCCAGTCCTTTAACAGTTCTTCATTACTACAGAGAGCTATGTATTCAGAGTATTGTCCTCATCCCTAGTAGGACATACAAGGCACAACATCAGATGTGGTTTCATCAGTGGAGTACACTGTCACTCTTCATTAGGGGACAGGTGCTTAATAGTGAGCTATAGCATGGAACTTGGATCCTTTCTAACACCAGTTTTACCTGTGGTTCTGTGTGTTCATGAATAAGTCCAGAGAAATATACTTAGCCCTTCATTTCTTATTTTAGAGGAAAATATTTATTAAAGTATAGTGCATTTAGAAGAAAATTTTGGTATGCTTCATACTCTGAAAGAATTGTAAAATTTACCTTGTCCTATTTGCCATATATCAGTCCTAAAAAAAAAAAATGTTTAAATGGTGTTTTAAGTAATTTATATCAGAAGAATGAATGTAAAATTTGCAGGAAAATGCAAGTTTCTAACTAACTATTATATATAAGTCAAGTACCTAACTTACCTTTACATCTTAGTCTCCTATGCCCATATCTCCCAAAACTTGTTTATAAAGAAGAATCACTTTATGTGCCAGTAAATGGAGGGATCTGGAGACTATCATGCTAAGTGAAATAAGCCAGTCCCAAAACACCAGAGGTCAAATGTTTTTGCTGATATGTGGAAGTAAACCACAATAAAGGGGGAGAGGAAAAGAAGAAAAGTTCAATAGATTAGACAAAGATGAATGAAAGGAAGGGAGAGGGATAGGACTAGGAAAGACAGTTGAATAAATCTAACATAATTTTCCAATGTGCACATATGAAAATACCTAAGTAAATCCCACCATTGTGCCACCCACAAGAATGGGATCCTAATTAGAATAAGATATATACCAAGCATATGTAATTTATCAAAATGTATACTACTATCATATATTACTTAAAAGAACCAATAAAAAAAAACTTTTCTCCCAAAAAACTAAAAAGAGAAACCATACAAAACTATGAATACAAAGAATCAATGTACATTGATCTATGCTAAGAAATAGTCAATTAAAATTTTTTTCATATTTGAAAAGACTTTGTTTAGTTATTCTAAATTTAAACAAAGAAGTAAAACTAAATCATGTCCAAGATATTCTTTTGATTTTGACATTGTGTACATGCACTCACCTATAAATTAGAGAAAAATCCTTTCCCTATATGAAAAGTTTGTTGGCAGGAATGAATATCATATGGTGTTATGAATATTATGTGGTGTTATGCTGGGAAAGACTCTCATAGCCTTACTTATTCATCCCATTTTTATCCAAGGAAAAAGCCAAGGATAATTGGTCCTAACCTTGGTTGGTCACCTGAAGCAGTTATACCATACACAGAATCATACTTAAAGTTCTGTTTATTGAGACAATTCTGGCTGCCAGTGAATGATCAGGAATACTACAAGACAGCCCTTGGGGGAACAAGAACATTAATAACATTTGCAAAATAATTCTTTGTTTAAAATGTACTATACACTCATGTGATCCTGCTGGAAAACTTGTGAATATATTTAGACAGAGTTTTTAGTATCTGCTTTTTATGAATGAGGCAACTGAAGCCTATGGAAGTAAGATTACCTGGGAAGTTATGTTCATGTAGGTTTACCCTGGGTAGGCTGATAAGTTGTAGTTAACAACCTCAAAATCTGTTACCTTGCTGAATTTAGATAGAAGAAGTTCCTAGAGTTCTGCAGAACTGAATTATTAACCATATCTGATGTTTTGCTTAGAAAGCCTGACCCAGTGGTATACACCTATAATCCCAGCTACTCAAGAGGCTGAAGTAGGAGGATCACAAGTTCAAGGCCAGCCTCAGCGACTTAATGAGACACTATCTCAAAATAAAATATTTAAATGGTTGTGAACGTAGCTCTGTGTTAAAGCATTCCTAGGTGGTTAATCCCAATATAATAAATAAATAAATAAAAATCTTATTTATCTTATTCGGCCAAATGCCCCCATTTGACAGACTACCAAAAAGTTTCTGAACTGAAATTAAAATATAGTTCTCTTTATATCACATTGTACTCAGGGTTATATGCATAAACCCAACAAATCATTAGGAAGCCATAAAAGACTCAGCACTGTTTCTGAAATCAGTGCAAATCTCTTTGGCCCTTCCTGCACATTTGTATCTAGTGGGGTCACTTGAGCCTCACTGTGCATAATATGTGCCAAGCAAAATGCGGGCATTTATTACATGAGATAACATTGTCAGTGTCTGACCTGATGCCAGGCTCATAACAGATGTTCAACCAACATTTACTTTCTTTCATTCACTCACCTTTTCTCTTACACAATTGGAACTCCTGTTTCAGACTGTTCAACTTCTATTCTGAATCACCCTCACTGTCAGAAGAAAGCGGAGGTGAGCACAGTGGATTCCCCATGCTCCTGCCCCCGCTGCAATATGCTGGGGGCCCGACCTGTGCAGGACATTGCCTACCTGCAGATGCCAGCAGTGGTCCTCACACAGTCCTTACTGTATCAGGGGGACCTGGCTGGATCTGCCAAGGGCTTCTGTTGTGCTCTGTGGTGGAAAGGGCTTGTTAATTGGGAGATAGGACTTCATGAATGGATCTTTCATTGGTAACAAAATATTTGCCAGGAACAACGGTAAACAGGAGTCTTGATTCACTTGCTCCTTTCTCTTGCTCTCTCTTGGGTTTTGTTTGATTTAGGATGTTTACACCTCAGTACACAGCTGGTACTGATGCCCTTCCAAGGTTAGGAGAAACTTTTCCCTGCCGTCCCCCACTGTCTCCCCTTAAATGACAACAAAAAGGGTGGGGCTCTGAGACAGGGAAGGCATTCACATTAGTGCTGGTTATTATGGGGACCTCCGAACAGACATCACACCCACCCTGGCCACATGAGCTTAACAAAGACCATCTGAGCACCAGAGCTTTCCTCAAGCACATTCCTTTAAGAAAACGGTCACTACCGGTTATTCCCCTGATATGTCCTCTTGTCCTGGCCTCATCTTTCTCTTCTTTGCCTTCAATACCTGAGCATATTTGTTCCCTCCTCAAAAAAATTACTCTTTCATAATTAAAGATGAGGCCGCACTAGGTGAAGGCAGCTGTATAATGTGGCCTCACATAGAGCTCCCGGTCAAAGATAGGACTTCAGTTAAGTCATTTGGCATTGCTGAACCTCACTGTTTTGATTTTTATGTCTGAAATAATTATAGTAGACCCTCTTCACTCTGCTATTGTGAGGGCAAAGGTTGTGCTCAATGAGAGAAGGATTTTTTTAGGGGTGGGGAGGGTGGGTACCAGGTATTGAACTTAGAGGCACTCAGACCACTGAGCCACATCTCCAGCCCTATTTTGTATTTTATTTAGAGACAGGGTCTGACTGAGTTGCTTAGTGCCTCACTTTTGCTGAGGCTGGCTATTAACTGGCGATCCTTCTGCCTCAGCCGCCCAAGCCCCTGGAATTACAGGCATGCACCACCATGCTTGGCAGAGAAAGGGCTTTCTTTGTAGAAAATAATACTATATGAAATTGTTTTCCTCATATTTTATTAATAAATTGGTGCTCTGCATTATAATAGTAATTGATCTAAGTACATGATGTAACTGACTTGAGGTTAGACTTCACCTGAAAAAACTGAGTTCTCCATGTGTCCCTTCAGGCTTTGCAGGCTACAGAAAGGATGGTGAGCATTTTTCACCATCAGCATGGATCACCAAAGCCCATGCCTTCCTCCCACACTGGAGTTGAAGAACCCAGGCTCCTGAGCATCCAGTGTAGCTCACAGGGGTTTACCTGATGCCAAATCATGCTGGGAAGTTAGATCCCACTTAGTGCTCCTGACCAGTTTATAAGGCTTTTCTTTTAGATAATGAATAATCACCAAAGGGAATCAGGAGCTCTTCAGTTGTAGGCCTGGACTCTGCTCCCATTGAGACATCTCCTCTGGCCATTGCTGCCCTTTCCCTCCTTCTTTCCTTCTGTTGTTCTCCCCAGTCCTCTCACCTCTTGAATCTTTTTTTTTTTTTAACATGGTACCATTATTTTAACTATATTATAGTCTCATTTCGGTATTTTTCACCCAGTATTCTTGAGGCTGGGGAATTTCTCCAGAGTTTTGTGTCGACTCTAGGGCTCAAGCATCAAGAAAATTTCCACTTGAGGTGGATCTGGCACTGAGGGTTTATTTTTTCCCCTTTCTATTTTATTGTTGGCCAGTTTGGGCCAGCATGTTGCTAGGTTGTGTTGGTTTCTTAGCTCTTGTAACCAAGCTAAGATGCACATGTCAAAAATATTTTTTTTCTTTCTCTCTGAAAAGGTCTTCCCTCTTTTCTTCAATGCTTCAGAAGGGGAAAAGAGAGTTTTCTCTTGGTTCTAATTCTGTGTATGAAGTGTTTGCTACAAAATGTTTTTAATTGCTGTGTAATGTGGTCAAAATGTTACTTTCATTGTTATTTTCAGTTTAATGGCACAAATGTCCTATTGTACAAATAGGATATTTGTGCCAAGGTTATTCCATATCTTAAGTCAAGACAACAAAGGAAATTTCAGATACAAAAAAAAAGTCAATTGCAAGAGACTAATTAATTTTACATTTCTCAAAAACCCTAAAGTTAAAATAGCTTTAAGTTTCTAGTACATCATGCACTGATCATGCCATTTATAGGTAAAGGATGATGCTTAACCCAGATTGTTGTTAGAGTGTAAATACTTTTATATATA
>NW_025999969.1:4822851-4911579 GCF_001458135.2 Marmota marmota marmota
TATATATATATATATATACACACACACACACACACACACACACATATATATATATATAAAATTTTATTTTTCCCCTTGGAGGAGGAAGGGTCTTGGACTGTTTGCCATAGTAGTATTCTAGCATTTGGGTTACAGCCATGGCCCTGTGAGATCTAATGCTTCTTTAGTTTCAGTCCTCATCTCAGCCTCTCCAAAGGAGTCTAAGCAGACCATAATAGAACTTATAGCTCCTGCAGTAAAACCCAGTGCCCTGTGGGAAGTGATAAGCACAGCAGAAATTGTGACCTAGATAAAACCCTCTTTGTAATCCTGAAGTGATAGCAAAGTATATACATTCCTTTGTCCAGCATCCCAAATCCTTTCATCCTCAAATAGTTATGGAGGTCTTTACTATATCAAGACTTGCAATTAGCCACAGAAGAAATGAAGTGGAGTCCGAGAGACAGAGAGAAGAATCAACTGTAATCCCTGAGTCGACTGATTCCTGTCTTTGAGAGATTCATAATCAAGGAATAGAGATAAATGTGTACTAAAGGAATTATCTTTCTTAAATTAAGTACCATAATAAATGAGGAACCATTGAAACACACAGGAAGCTTTCATGAAGTCCTTCGGAGGGAATTCGCCTTAGCCATAGGGCACATTTGTTAACCAGGCTTCCACCCTGTTCCTTTTCGATAGCACTGAAGCTATTTAATATTCATATCTGTATATCTCTCTCTGGAATTCCCTTCTCCTGATATGATTCAGATTAGGATAGATTTCTCACTCAGTGGCACATTCTGTCTGGTGCATGGCACCCCTCCGTCCATTTATCCTATAAACATTTATGCTCTGTACATTGCAGACATTTTGCTACATCCTCAGTACAGAATCATTTACACATTAACAGTTTAATGTTGGAGAGAAAACAACAGGGGAAATGTTGTGGGTCCATAATAGAGTTAAAAAGCCTGTAGAGCTGCTTAATGGGGCATCATTATCAAAACTCTGTCCATAGTGAGAAAGACCTCATGAACTGCAATCACATCCACTCATTGGCTCTTCCAAGCATGTTTACTGTGTATTCATTCTGTGTCAGATAGTACAAGCATGAAGCAGGAACATCATCTCTTGATAACATGAGACGCTGCTGCTAATGTTGAATGCTTCTCTCTGTGTAAGACCAAGGCTTCTGTCTCTCACAGCCAAAGGATATTTGCATTAGCAGTACTGCTTGCCTTTTCTATTACGTTCTGTCCTTGTCATTAGCTTTTAATGGATGAATACGAAGTGCTATTAAAAATAAGGAGGCACAAGCATTTTCACAGATGTTGAAATGTTTGACTACATTTTGAGACTGGTCATAGAGCTTTAGGGTATTTGACACTTAATATTTCACATGATCTGAGCGACTTAGAATTATTAGAAATGGGAGAAAGGGGGCTTCATATTATATATCTAGAACAAGATCAGCATATGGTGGCCCTGGGCCAAATTTAATCCACTAATGTGTTTGTAAATAATGTTTATTAGAACTCATTTATGCTCATTTGTTTGGGTGTTGTCTGTAGTTGATCTCTATGCAGCAGAGTTGAGTACTTTCAGGGAGATGGAATGGGTCCACAAACTCTACAACACTTCCTATTTGTCTCTTTATGGCAAATGATTGCTTGTCTATGAAAACTTATTAATCCCTAAAGGAGAATAATAAAAAATTATATTGTCCCCAATCATATTTTCATTTTATACCACATGTCGTTCTGGAACTCATAGTAAAATTCAGAACAATCCAAAAGAAACACACATATGCAATTACATTGGCTAAAAGATGTTGGATAAAATATTCACATAATTACCCCTCTCCCTCAATCAGCTCATTCCTAGTATATAATGCACTTTAGTAATTTCTGTCAGATGCCAGGATATTGAGACAATGATGGCACAGCCTATGTTCCTGTACTTCCTAGTGTGTTATTGGAGGTGGACGTGAGATGGACATGCACATTGGTAAATCCTGCTCCTGGTGACAGAGGCTACAGAGGGTAGGCCTTGAAGAGGGGTTGTCTGTCTTCTTTGAATTTTGGATAGTGTAGAGTTGAAATGTCTAATTCTTTTAGAAAATTCTGAGATATGTTCAAGTTTACAAACAATTTTCTAGAAGATTCCACTGTATCAGAAAATAAAATTTGTCAGCTAATATGGTATCATAGTTTATGAAATACCGTTAAATCCTTTGTATCTTTGACCTTTACGGTAGAGATTAGTTGTAACCATTTCCCCCATTTTATTAAGGAAAAAAGTCTTGTTCAGGTTTCCACTGTTTGCAAACAGTAAAACTGACCTGACCCTACAGCTCACTCTAAAGCCACAGAACTGTTCCCTGGAGTCAAACCTCCCTGGCCTAAGTCTACACATACTCCTTGCAATTTGTAATTGGTCTGAAATACAGGAGAAAAGGGCCTTTGACTTTGTACTATAGGAACCTGTCTTCTTTCATACATTGCCAATACATTTGCTTTTGCACCTGACATTATTGAATGTGCTGTTAGCTAAAGCAACTGCAGACTGCACTTTCCCCTTACAGACATATGGCTGCCTTCGCTAGGCTGTTGGAAAACTCTCAACTTTCCATGCAGATTTCTCTACTTTGTCTTATTTTTCCCCTTCTCCATTGCCCATATCCCCCTCTACAACTGATTGTTCTCCAGAAGGAGAACCTGTTTAAACGCCCCCTGCTATTGAGGGAAGACAGTGGGATCCCAGTATTCACAGTACTGGTAACCATTGGCCTCCATCTTGCATCCCCTATAGAGCACTGTCCAGATGCTTCTTCTGCATATGCATGCTTAGTCTTCTTTCCAAATTTTTAGTCCCAAATGTTCAAGATTTGTGACCCTCAAAGCCTTAATTTTGGCCTCAGTTCTTAGGCCATAGAAATCTCTAACACTGGTGTAAAAATGTCCCCTTTTCCTTCTGCCCTTTCAGCAGAAGGACTGATTCTGCCGTCTACTCTTGCCTTAGCAAGTGAGAAGGTGAGCTTTCAGTATATTTTTTTCTTAGCAAGAAGAAATAAAGCACAGAGGTTAGGAGATGGGCTTTGAAATCCACTGTTATAGTTGTGATCTTGCGGCTTCATTTATTAGCTCTGGACCTCTTCTAACCTCTCTGGGCATCATCTATGAAAAGGAATATAAATTAGGCTTTTGTCGTAAGGATTAAATGAGCACATGAGAAGTTCTTAGAGCAGTTTCTGTCTCTGTAATTTTTAGTTATTATTTTTATTATCATCACTTTTCTCTTGAACTTGTCATACCATGTCTTTATTTTGTTTGACATAATTATGGATTTAATAGAATATTTGGATTAGCCTGTGAACCTAACATCCAGTTATAGCACTATTTTTATGAGAGGATGAATTCCTGAGTTCCAAACAGATGAATTACAAAGAAACTCTTGAACTAAAGTCATTCCTCCCTAAGAGATAGTCCAAATTAAAGCAGAAGACTCATGGTAAAAGGCAAGTGAAAGTTTGCAAACACACACACACGTTGTTCTTATTTATTTTTTATTTGTTTGGTTGAATTTTTTTGTGTGAGGGATCCCACCCAGGGTCTCCTGCAAGCTAGGTGAATGCTCTGCCAATGAGCTATACTCCCAACCAAATGCATACATACTTTTACTAAATTCACTTTACTTTTGAGTGTGCGTTCATGGGCATTTCTCATGCACCTTCTTTAATGTACTCAATGAAGGTTATGTGTACAGTACTCAGTCACTAGGTTTGTGAGGTAAATTTATTTGCCTTGTTAATTTTTGCTTCTTTGCATTTTGACCTTCCATTTCCTTTTTCATTAAATAAAAAATGACAGACTTGGATCAGTAGATTAGATAATATCTGTTCATGGGTCTTAGAGGTAAAATCAACGAGTGTTTAATTGGTTGTGCTCTAACATCTGTGCTTAACCCTGGTAACTAGAACTCACAGAGTGATCTGCCATAGCTGCCATTGCTTGGTGGTGGCATGGAGTGAGGGTTTACCATGCCAGTATCGCCTGACCTCTGTAAGCTGTTTGCTATATACAATGTCCATGATCTTAGTTTTAAACTTTGAAATAAAAAACCACAAAAGAGTTCCTGTGGACCCCTTTATACCTGGAACTTGGAAAACCAAAATGATTCATGCAAAAATTGATTTGCGCTAGTACACAAATGGGTATAGAAGGCCAAGTGTATTAAGTACTATGAGGAGGAATGACGTCCTTTAGGAATTGTAAGGAGGTTTCAAAGGAAAATGGTGCTGATTAGGTCTTGCCAGCTGAGCTTGGGCAGTCAATGCCCCTAATAGGAAGTATAAAGAAAAGGACATTTCTGGTAGAGGAAAATGAGCAAACAGGGAGGTAAAGATTGCTGGAGATTGTTTATGTTTGTTAGCATGCCTTAAAAAATGCTATATCTTGCTAATTTAACCACATTTTACTTCAAGATCCCACATTTTTTGTGAAAAAATCAACAACATCCTTAAAATGCAGATGATGAAACTCTTTCTGGCTGAGTTGTGTGTGTACTCACATACACTCCACAGTCTCCACAAATCAATGGCAATACCAAATGGAACAATTTTCCACAATTTTCTCCAAATAATGTGTGCTTAGGCATTGCACTCAGCAAAAATGATGAGTCCATCAATATTTCTCAGTCCTGCTGAGTTTCTGCACGGTCCCCAGTAGCTTTGTCAGTCTCCTCCTGGATGTGCTGTTGAAGATTACAGAGTCTGCATCTTCAAGTATAAGAATCCCTTCACAAATAAATCCCCAATACTCCAACCTGCTGTACTTCAGTGAGTCAGGAATGAGGAAGGTAGATCTATCAGAGAGAGAAGAAACAATTCCAATCATACTCAGATGATGAACCAAAAAAATATGTAGTCCAGGAACTTCCTAAGGTTGGGCCAGTATCCTGTAAAAGGGTAATTATATAAATTACAGAATTTATATGAAAAAAGTATATACATGTAAAAGAAAATGGTATAAATTATTTATCATCCACAGGCATGCATATCATTGGGGAGTCAGCTAACAACAGAAGATGCACAGTGAGCTACTCTTAGGCTCGTGGTTTCTTTGCAGTAAAGGTCATGATGCACTTCTTTAGCGTTAACTGACCCTTTGCACGTTCTTCTATCAGTTGAATATCAGTGTGGATCTAAAATACACCCCTGTCTTGTTTTGCTTTGTTTTTAACTACAAAATAAGAAGATGCCTAGAAAACAAGGTCTCTTTCCTAGCAGCATCTAGAAAAGAGCTCTGAGTTTGGCAGGTAAAGTCCTATCAGGAAGAAACATAAGAGAAGGTCTACTTTGAGAAAGAAATGAAGCATAAATGGGTTTTATAAAATGAATAAGACAAAAGTCACAGGCACAGTTAATAAGATTATTTAATAAGTGTCACAATGGAATAATGATGTGGATATGGAACATGGAAGAAGCATAGATTCACTCAATGATGAAAAATCCAAACTCTGGCTCTCCAAAACAAAATGCCATTGCTTTTGAAAACAGTGTGGTTACCATCCATGGAGAGGCTGGGACATCTCAGTGAGGATCTTTCCTTAAATGGAATAGAACTGTGGTTGAATAGATCACCATGGAGGTTGCTTTTAACCTTGAGATTCTAAAATTCTAGTAGTTCTAATGAGTCCTTCTCAAAGGATAGGAGATGATATCTACTAGTCATTAAGGAAAACTAGTCCATCTGCAAGTTTATATAAATTGGATTATGCCAACATTGTTTTAAAATTTTCAGATGAAATCTCTTTCATTCAGTTTTTTCTTTACCCCTGTGTATTTGGAATTGAACCCAGGGCCTTATATATGCTAGGCAAGCACTCTACCATTAAGCTACATTTGTAGCCACTTAAAATTTTTGTCATTTTGACACAAGGTCTTGCCAAGTTTCCAAGGTTGAGCTTGAACTTGCAATGCTCCTGCCTCAGCCTCCCCAGTAGCTGGGATTACAGGCATTTGCTACCATGCCCAACTTGTATTCAACTTTTAACAATGACTTCAATGTTCCCTGGTGCAAATTGCAAGCAATGAAAATCTTACATTTAGTAAGCACTTTGAATTTTAAGAGAAAGACCCCTGCCTAGGAGCACACAAGCTCTGTCAGGCCCTAAAGTAAGGGTCCTGAAGATAGACTGGAAGACCTCCCTCCACTTGCTATGCCTGCAAATATTGGCTGCCATAGAGCTCACAGTATGTGACAGCAAGTTGGTTTCATTTTTTAAAAACCGATCTTCAAAACCGTGAAGCAATAGCAAACTGTTTGAGATCCCAAATCAAAGAACAGATTGTGTGGACTCAAAAAAGGCAAATAAACAATTACATTTAAAAACAAAGTGTTGGAAAAAACAGCAACAACCTTTTTGCTCACCTGCCAAGGCCTTGAGACGAAGCTTCAGTTTTTCCCAAATTATAGCAAATGACATCAGACAGTGTCCTTGTTGTACTAGTGATAGGTGAACCATTTCTGGTGCTTAAATCTGAAGGGGTCCTGGAGCCCTTAGTCTTAACCTCCCTACTGTCTAGACGTGTGATCATGAGAAGTCACACTCATTTTCTCCATATGGAATGAAGGTCCTGTGAAATCTCCCCACTTGACAAAATAATAGTGAAGAATACTTAACTTTGGCATTGCTCATTCACCTGAAGTCGCCCCTGGAGGTTTACAACACTTGGTGGGATAGATGAGGAGAGAGTGTCACCTGACCAATCAGTTGGGAAGTGAGAATTCCAGCCCAAGATTTCCAGTATCACTTGTCTTTCTACTACATAATCCTGCTTCTAGCCAACCACTCTTTCTATAGCTCTCAAAAGGGAGATTCTGTTACCTCCTTTGAAAATAACACTGGATCCCTACTTTCTCACAGGGCTTTTCAATTACAGTCCACGGTGGACTGTGTCCATGAATATTTTGCAAGTCTTCAGGTATTTTATTAATTGCTGAATTGTTCGGAGGTTTAAAGTTGTCTGAGGATATCGTATCTAAATCCAATTATATCCTCCTCTTCCTCCTCCAATGTGCACATTCTCCCTAATACCATAGGGATTCGTAAGTGCCCAAGAACTGTCAAGGTGTGGATATTCAAAAGTAGAGAGTAAAAGGAATTTATTACAGTTGTTTTACTTTGATCTGGATGAGAAATAATATTAGAATGGGAAGGGATTGTGTGACTATCATTACAACTTTAATTTTTTTTTTTTTGCCTTTATATTATTTGCTGTACTTGGCTCTCCTCGATATTATAAATCATTGATCACAGGCTGGTGTAAATTTAGCTTTACCACTAGTTTTCTTACATTTTATATGCTCTTTTCATTTTGGGTTTGTCACTTTGTTACTCATTAATTTATCTTTGAACAGCTTCCTACGACTATGGGAACAGGTCTGTACTCCAGAGCCTGATACTCAAATACTTATTTTTTTTAACCTTACCAGTCTTTGTTCCCAGTTTCCTTCATGGTCCCTACTGTTTACTGAATCCTACTGAAGAGCTGATCCCCACACATAATGACCCATTGCATTCATTCCTCTGCTTCTAATAAAGTTGTCGTCTGTTTAAAAATGCCTTATAAACAAATTCAAGTTGGCTAAACCAAAGAATACCACATGTTTGCTACCTTCATAGATTCCTCCAGATAGAGGTATGGTTCTTTTTTCCATACGATTTATTGGCCCACTCTTAACATCCTTGTGAGACTGGCTTCTGTAACCTGAAAAGTGCCACATAAAATATGTATAACAGTCCAGCTTCGATGTGTACAATCCTGGTGTCCCCATTAACCTACAGACTCCTTGACTGCCTCAGGGTTATCTGAAGTATTTGTTTATTAATCAACACAGTGACAGTGGTGATAAATGAGAAACCAATGTTCATGTCATTTAAACATGGATAAATGTTTCATACTTCTCCACCTTATTTTGTAATTAAAGTAATACATGCCACCAGCTTAACAAGCTAATAGAACTAATCAGCGTAAAACAAACATCCTCCCTTCTGTGCCCCTCCTGTCTCCACTCAGTCCCGCTTCATACAGGACACTCTTAGCTGTATTTTCCTGGCATTTGCATAGCTTTGTTTTGGGAAAAGAAAAATGCATGTTTTCTGTCCTTGTATTCAGGAACCTTAGACATTATCTATGACAAATAATAAAGATATGGTTATGACAGACATATGTATTTTTAAACACACTTTCTTTAACATATATTTTTTTAGTTGTAGGTGAACGCAATATCTTTACTTATTTTATTTTTTATGTGGTGCTGAGGATCGAACCCAGTGCCTCACACTTGCATGCAAGGCAGGCAATCTACCACTGAGCTACAACCCCAGCCTCATCCATACGTATTTTTGCCTTTTTAGTGACTCCTATTTGGGGCAGTATTTGCATTCATTGGGGATTATCTTAACATCCCCCAGGACTTCAGGTGCCACAGCCTGGTTCTTTCTGTTGGCTTCATTGCTGGCCCTGCAGCCTGGTGTTTTAGGTTAATTATGTTTGCCTTGAAGGCAGAAGAGTTGTTTGATGATCCTCTTGGGCCCCATTTCCACACAATATTCAGGTTTGAAAGTTGCAGAGTGGATTTAGTGAAATAATGATGGAGTGACTTAGAGATTTTTAATGTCCTTTCAGGAAAAACAAGGTGCTCTTAGCAACCACAGACCTGGCATCCTACCCTGCATCTGAACTTTATGTTTCCAAATAGATTCTAGATTCATAGTAAATGTTAACAAATAGTAGTGTATCTTGATGGGTCCTTTAATGGTATAAGAAAACCTCATTTGTAGTGGTTGTACTTTTTTCTTTAGCATTAGATTGGGTTATGTATGATGTATTTCTCTCTCTCATAGGGACTTAATAATCACTGAACATGAGTGATTAGAACATGACACAGTGGGTACAGCATTAGAATCAAAGTCAGGAGTCCTGGACTGAGTAGATTCCAAGCAGTGCAATCTTTAACAGGTTACATCTTCTTTCAGAACCTCAGTTTGTCATATGTAAAACAGGATTACAAATCTTTGCCCCTGAATCTGTGTAATCATCAAGTAAGCTATCATATGTGGTTATTTGTGTTGCTCACAGGTTGCTAACAGAGGACTTCACGTGCCTTTAATATATTCGTTTGCCATTCATTTTTTTCAAAAAAAGGTTTCTACAGTTATTTTCCCATGTTAGATGATACAAAATAGGAGTCTGGCAGACAAGTAAGCAAGTTGGTAGCCTGGGGCTAAAGCCCTAGTGAAGCACAGAAGTTCTTCATTTCCTATGGATTGCTACAAGTTTCTGCTCCATCTCACAGCCTGGAAAGAATTCTTGCCACCAGGCTTCTTTATATTGTTGGTCTGCTTGTAGACTGAGTCCTATACCACACAATCTCTTCCTCCGCAAAAAAACAGAACTAGAAAAGATTTTGCAATTCATTTGCCTCTGACTTTTAATCCTTATTGTTTCAATCCATTTCCCCTTTATTCTTCACTGCTTATCCATAGCTTTTCACTTTACATATAATAGGATCGAGTGTCTTCTGGCCAACATTGTTTGCATCTTTTAAAACAGTCACATGAAGGCTGGGGACATCGATGAGTGGCAGAGCACTTGAGTACCATGTGCAAGGTCCTGGGTTCAATCAACAGCACAACAACAAATATTAGGATGTAAGAATAATTGAAATGGAATGGTGTATAGTTCAGTCACGTTTGTGCATTTGTCTGCATGTGTTTTTGTTTGTCTGTTTACATTCTCAAACTTCTTACCTGCCTCTGTTCTCAGGAATCGTGAGATGCTTCAAAGGCTACTAATCACAGGATTATTACCTCTCCGACAATTTTATTTCTCCTCAGTGAATACATGATATCTTTCCTGTCCTGAAATAGGTCTAAAAGACTAATTTGAGGAGAGCTCATTTTTCTTAAAGAACTCTTTCTTTTTCATTCACATTATAGACAGCAGTTTTGGGGGGATAAAAAGAATATTCTAATGCTAAGTGAGAGCTTAAACTTTTTTTTACAAATCCTAAGTAAAAGTTTTGACTATTTTTGCAATGTACATGCACACTGACATTTCAACACCTGTTATTAGTGTAGCTAGAAAGAGAGAAGGGAGAGAAAGGGAAATTGTTCACTCCGTTCTCGATGGAGACAATAAAAATATTTGAATCATTTCTCTCAGTTACGCAGACATCTTGCTTGTTTATTTCTTCCTAAACCATAAGCTTCTTAAGAGAAAAGGAGACATTTCATCAATGTTTCTGGAATTAAACTTGCTAGCCCTTTTATTCCTGAAGTTCTGTAGCATCAGTGAGCTGGTTATTATCTGAATGGATTCAATTGACACAAACCATTATTGAGATTCAAGGAGCCAAAGGGGTCCTGGGCATCACACACTTCTTTTTCAGTTCTTTCATCCTGTACACTTGAAAATCCTTCCTGCTGGCCAGGCTATGTGAGCGATGGAAGCCAGGTAGATAGTATTTGTTTAATTTGTGTTTGTTTTCATTCCTCAGAGAAGCACTGGAGAAAAACCCAGCTTAATGAGATAACAAACAGAGGGACATGCTTTGAAAATTGCACTTACTATTTAAATGTAAAGGTTAATATTATTGTCTTGGTCAATAATCTCAAACATGGTATTCAATACCCAGAGCTTAATTACATAAAAATCTTTTGGTTGCCTCTCCTCTATCCCTTTTCTTCTTCATCCCCTCATAATGCAGGCATAAAAATTAAAGCTATTTAGGGATGAGTGAATCAGCACATTGCTTATATGTGATTTATCTTTGTGCACACATTCCTGAATTTCTCAAAGGCATGTGACTTTCAAGAAATCTTTAAATATGTAAATAATATTATAAGCCCTTGATGAATTGCAGATGAACTGTATTATTCTAGATGCCTGAGTGACGCAAAGGAAAGCTCAGATTCCCTGCTGTATTATTTGTGTCGCATGTTACATTAATAAACATCAGTCAGCTTACAAGAATGGTGTGTTATCTGAATTTAATGAACTTCTGAACTGAATGGAATGTATCTCATTGACAAAGTGTCACCAAATAGAACAGAGCCAGTACAAGTCTCCTGGAAAAAAAATGGAGGGAAAAAGCCCGAGGGCAGGGGAGAAACACTGCAAACTGGAGGGGGAATATAAATCAGTGTGAACTTGCCTTGTGCCTCAGCTGTCTGTGGCTGGGTGTCCCAGGATCACTTGCTGTGCAGGTGTCTTGGGTCTCATTAAAGGGCTCTGGTACCCCTGGCATTTAGGCTTTAAGTTTCCTTTACTTTCAGAACATAAACTCAAGAAGGGCATGGGGGGAGTTATATAGCAGATAATCTATAGCAAATAGTTCAAGCTGTTAGGTAAATGAAATGTTTCCATAGGCAGTTTCATCTTTTACCCTCAAAATCTCCTTGTACCTAATCAATGAAAGATAAACTCTTTCAAACATGGTGGTGTTCTTCTCCCCCTCATTTTTGTATCAAGCACATTGCTACTTAAACCTGCAGCATGATCTGTGTCCTGTGTGTTTGTTTAGAACACAAGGCCATGACAAGGAGCCACAGTAAGGGTAGAGCAGGAACATTTTGGTTTTCAGGTGTTACCTGTGAGCCTTTTCAGATCCTTGAGATGAAATGATTGCCTCCCTCTGAATTGTTTGTCATACACCTTTAACAGAAGTTTTACTCTTTTCCATGTTAAATTTATTTAATGTATGTCATAGCACCCCTGTTAGAGATGAAGCTCTGTGAAGATTTATCTGTTACTCATGGTGGTATGCTGTTCATGCATAAAAACTAGAAGCTGTCCCATAGCCTTGTTTGAATGAAGGAAGAAACAAAATCACACATGATATTTCAATTGACCTATTTATCAAAGGATCTTTGCCTCTACTCAAACAACTCTGAACTTATGTCTTGTGTATTCTAACACTGTCACTCAGTGGCCTGCTAAAAAATAATTTGTAAAAATTATACTCACCTTAACCGTGATTTTTTAACCATTAGAGAGGTGGGTGAGTGAGTATCCGTGTGTGTGTGTGTGAGAGAGAGAGACAGAGAAACAGAGACGGAGAGATAGAGGAGCTACATTGGCTCCTTGTCTCAAACCTCAAGTGAAACAATAAAGATACCTAAATAATTTTGAAAATTCCAGTATCTTCTGTTTTGTGTCCTATAGTAGTTATCTTTGTGACCGTTGTTTTTTCATGTATAGGTAATGTTGCCAGGGATAAAAAGTAGAGAAAACTGGGGAGTAAGTGTGCAGTCTGGTTTTTTGTTTTGTTTTGTTTTTGTTTTGTTGATGGGTGTCACTGGCATTCAGGGCAAGAAACTGTGTGGCAGTGTCCCCTGCATGGCAGGACATGACCACACCTGGCATCCACCACCCATCATTAAAGGTGTGACACCCCCCCCCAAACACACCCAGTGCATTAAGCCCCAGAGAGGCTTGTATGCCCTCCCTCCCCACATCTGTAACGAACCACTATCTAGATTTTTAGGATACTAAGGTGATTATGATTGAGGGTTGTTGTGTACTGTTGCTTATCTTTCCTAAACGCATCCTTCTCAAATTTGGATTTTGCTGCCATGTGTCCCTTTTGACCTCTGTTTCATTTTATTGGAATTCAGTGTAGAAACTTATTGTATGTATAGTACCTACCCCATTTCTGTCCATGCTACAAACATTCATTGCAACATAGCATGTAAAACATGGTCAATTTCTAGAAAACGTAAAACTTTCATACAATCTAAAGGGTAGAATTTCAGCATAAAGGAAAACATGGGTTCTGACAAATGACTTTTCAATTTTTTACATAATTCTCTCTTAAGTAGTTATTGCTTTATTAAAATATTGGAAATTTCATCTCTAAACATAGCTATCATATTCCTTTTTTCCTAAATATGTATGTGTGTGTGTGTGTGTGTGTGTGTATATGCCAATTTGTCTTTGTAACATGGATGATTTTTGTTGAACATGTGGGAAATTATAAATTTGCATTGTAGTAAATTTTGCCTTTAGGACATGGTTTTATCTTAGCCTCTGCCTTTATTTGTCCGGATCTGATCCATCCTGTCTACAATTAATGTTCTAGAAAAAATGCAGTCATTTCCATTTATCCCTTTTAAGATTTAATAATTTTATTCATCTGTCCAGCCATTCAATCTCAGAATGCCAACTATGCCAGACACTATTATCAAGTACTGGCCAATTCATTCATAATTAGATGAATAAGTTAATTGTGTGCTGACTCAAGAAGCCTATAACTCAAGAATTATGATGTTAGTAACTATTAATATTTCTGTGGTATTTTGTAATGTAGCAAGCCAATCACATATTCATATTTGTAGTCAAGAGACCTAAGAACAAGTTCTTACTTCTCTGTTTCCTAAGTTATGACTTGATCTCATTTAAATCCAGTGACTCTCCAAAGTATTGTTTTATCATTCCATTCTTAAAAGTGGAACTTGAAGGACCAGAAATGTTCACACAGCGTTGCCCTTGTTCAAATAAGAGACCTGGGCCTCTGGATTTGTAGGTTTGATTGGGATGGAGTGGCTTAATGGAGAGAAAAGGGGACTGTGAGTCTGAATGGCTTACTCTTAGGCACTCTGCCTCATTCAAACTTAAAAGTCCTGTCTAAACTTAGATGATGCCTAATTCTGCACAGGGTATATCCTTGTAGAGGAAACAGAGCATATTCTCTTTAGAATAATGGTTTTTTTTTAAGCAGGGAAGAGGGAAAAGGGTGTATTTAAATGGACTTGTCATTTGCTAGTCATTCAGTAAATATTTTTTGAGTACCTACTATGTGCCACTCACTCTTCCAGACACTGGGATTCAGTATTGAAGAAAATAATAAAATCCCTGACCTCTGCATGTTCACATTCTGTTTGCATTAGATTGGAAGAGGACAGAGGAGATTCACAAAGGAAACAGTACCCAATATCATGCTGGAATCTCAAAACCTCCACCTGCTCTCTTCCAATACATCGCTCCCCATGGGAGATACCTGGAGAAGCCACTGTTTCTAGAGTTTGGGGCTCCGCCCCTGGAGGATGCCTGCACAGAAAAGGCATTGATAGGAGTGATCACTCTCTCAAGGCTTCCACAATATTTTCTTAAGATGATATGTATTCTTCTTTGTGAATGAACTAAAAGGAAATTGTGCTGATTACAACCCATGCAGTCTTTTGAAGTTGGAGTTTGAGGTTATCAAAACCTGTCCATTTTAGCAGCAAGTAAAATAGGCTGTGCCACAAGAGGGGAAGGACAAGAACCCTCAAAGCCTTGATAAGTGTTTTATAGGAGTTCCCTTTTGACATCTTCCAGATGTGGAAACAGCAGCTCAGAGATACTCTGGAGCCACTTAGAAGAGCTGAGATTAGGATAAAAGATTCCCATCCTCACCACCTAGCACTTTTATTTTCCTCCCCTCTTGGAATACATACCATTTGTAACCTATGGGCAGACAGTGTTCATGAAAGTAGTTTTGATATTTATTTTCTTCCCTGTTTTTTTTAATGTCTGATTAAATGTGTGCAAGAATCTGAAAAGAGAAGATCATAGAAATTTGTGCAGCTCCTATTTCAAAGAAAAGATAGACTTCTCTTGACGAAGCCTTGACGGCAACAAATTGAGACTGAGAACCGAAAGCAAAACAGCCTACTCAAGGTTAGACAGTGACTCGAGTCATTTCATGCACTTAAACAATATTTAGGATGACCCTATGTAAACTCACATTATCACTTAAAGCCGGTATAAAAATACGCCCCATCTGCTGTGCTAGTCCTGCTGTTGCTTGCCACATTTCTCTGACAAGCTGTTACCTCAGTATAGAGAAAGAGTATACATTTTGGAATCCGGAGTTTAAGTTTGAAAAAAAAAAAATGGTATCTGGTACATATGGACTAGATTCTGTTCTTCCAAATGTAGATTTGTAACCTCATTTATTCTTAAAGATGATGTGTTAAATTAGATTTTTTTTTCTATTTCCTGGTGGGGTTGGGGTTGTTTTTTTGTTTTTTTTACTCTGAAGATTGAAGCGCTTATAATTTTATGCCTGTAACATGAACAATGTACAATAGTAATTCATTTAGTTCACACCCACGATATGACATGTAGAATGGGTGTTGGTAGGTGTGTAAAGCAAATTCCATAAGTAAGTGCTAAGCCACCTCTGCAGTGGGGTTTCTCCAGGAACTCTTTAACTTTTCAGGTAGTAAAGATTTGTAAGCCTTAAGAAGTGCAGTATGTGTAATTGCTTCCAAACAAGAAGTTTTAGTGCTAAAGGGCTCTAATTCAAGACTTTGCAGTAGCATTCAAACAGCCAAAATGCTGTCTGTTTCTTAATAGGTATTTGAGCATAAAGGCAAGATTGGACGATAGGTCATCAGGCTTCACACTTCTCTCTCTGATGCATGAATCTGTGAATAAAGCCTTTAGCTAGAAATTACAATCTGGCACCATTCAAGATTACTGAATGATTTGCCATTTTTTTCCATTGGACAATCATGTCTTTTTCTTTTTCCCTCCTGCAAATATCCTTGGAAATATCCAAATGTAAAAATAACAGGAGCAGCAATGTTCTTCCTTGATATTTATTGTTACTACTTCCTCCAAGATTTTTCTGGAAATTTTTTTTTTGGTGGATAAAACCTAGACCTCAGTCAAAAACTGACATTTTATTCATTCTTTCATTCCACAAATATTTATTGAGTGACCACTGTTTGTAAGATTTGGGCTAGGAGCTCTGTAGAGTACAAACATGAGTCCAGCAGAATCTTAAAGCAGTTTATAGACCTGTGGAGAAGGAGAACATGGAAGTTTACTTTTAGGAAAATTGCAAAGGGAAGCAGTAGGGAATGGGAGCCATTTGACACCGAACAGAAACAACAGGATTGTGACATGGAAGAGGACATTTCGAATGGTATGTCCACCCTGGGACTGGTGATGAGAATCTTACCTACTCAAGAGCATGCAACACTTAAAGACAGATTATTAAAGTTGAAAAACATGCCCTGAATGTTCAAAATCCTTGTTTACAGATTGGAAAAGGAAGGCTCTGTGTAAGGAAAGGCTGTGCCAACAGTCACAGAGATGGGAAATGTTAATAAGATATTCAGGATGCAAACCTAGGTGTTTATCCCTGAAGCCAACAGACTGCCTACCCTTTTGGTTCTGTGTGTTCGCAGTTACTCAAGGCTACTTCGGGGCAGTGGTTGGGGTTTGAACTGATTCCAGACGGGGGCATTTTTGAGATGGGATCTCATGTTGAACTAAACTCACCTCCTTATTGGCACACACATTACTTCCTCTTCCCCTTTATAATTTTGCTATTGGATTCAACACATGTGGTTCGTGCTAAGCTTTGACCACAAGCATATTTGAAGATTATATTTATTTTTAGACATACCTTCTTTGCCTTCAAACTGGATAGTTGGTAGGGGTGGGGGTGTGACAAAATGAAGTCAAGAGATTCTGAACTGTCACATTGCCTTGGCCACAGACTTTTTGTTTTGCTCAGTACCATGATTAATGCTGTCCCCATTGCCACCCTAAGGTTTCCATCATTTTCTTCCATTGCCTTATTGGCCTTGATTCTCATTGCTGCTTCATGTTAGTTACAGGTTTCTAACCTAATAGGCCAATTTCAGTTCCTCCCACATATTCCACATAAATTGTACCTTCTCCACATATTTGTTTATGCAGTTTAGCTCTTTCTGGCTTGTTCTCTCTGCCTCTTAAAGTCATTCTAATTTTTAACTCTTCAGTCAAGTGCTACACATTCTAAGATGGCTCTGCCTCCTTTACAGCAATTATCAAAATCTACCTGGAATGATAGTTATTTTCCCAACACTGCACATTGAAAACCTAAGAGAAATAGTTTGTAGTCATGCAAACTACCTCCATTGGACTTGAGTTGACTCTTTCACTTAATAAATTGACAAGGAATAAATTATTTTGTCCTAGTACCCCTTATCCCTTGTTTCATGAGTCCCTTTGCAATCAAGTTAAAATGTGTAAAGAGTTAACATATAGATATTTCAGCAAAATCATCAGCATTTCTCTTTAGCTTATTGTATTTCAGTATTTAATGAAATTTTAAAAATCAGCCATGTTCTTTGTGAAGACCACAAGTCTAATTGGCTAAGTCATTTCAATCCCTTTTCCTCTCTGTGGTAATAGGAAGAGCATGTCTTGACATAATAAAGAGAGACCCATTTTTGTTAGTATTAAGGGTCTGTCCCATTGCTCCCCGCTTTGCTCCCAAAATCATGATTTATAAGAATCGAGAAAGGCAGTTGCATACCTTTTTTGGGAAGGAGTTCTATTTAATTGTCTGCTGTTCTTTACTTGCATTTTGGAAGGTAATGGGTGTAGAGAGGTTGACCCATTCTGTCCTGAATGCAGCAAGTCTGCTTTAGGTAAATTATTGATAGGCCGCTGACTTCATGAACTTTCATATAGAAGCAAGCCATCAGGCCCCAAATGGCTGTAACACCGGTCGCACTCGAATGCATTGTTGACTAAGTGTTTATCTGAAAATGACAGCTCTGAACATTGTGCTCTTTTTTGCATCATTTACTGCATTTGTAGGATACCTAATTATGAAGAAAATAAGTATTTTTCAGTGCTCTCCAGTAACACTGTTACTGAAGAGTGAGAAGATATACTGTACCAATCACTGTTTAGATACTTGAAAATCCTCCATTAATCTTGATTTTTGCATTTGGAATGCTTTTCTGCTCTCATTTGATGTATCTAGGGACTGAGTGAGTCTGCACTGACCTTACAAGAATCTTAAAAACTGGGTGGTGCAGAAATAAGGAAGCTATTTGCTTTCCTGGAAGGCAGGACTCAGGTTTACAATCTTTCGTAGTACTCACAAACGGTAGACGTTGTCCAAATGCTATTGATGATGAGCATTAATGTCTTTCACTTTTTGATTGTTAAAAGGGTTGTTTTAGAAAATCACCAAATGCAGACTGATGTGGAAAAAATGTCGAAGATGCACGCAGCCCATCATTCCCTGGGACTCACCCACTTAAGTTCCATGCATTGTCTTCTAGGCTCTAGTTTTCTTTTGCTTATGGCACATTTTTTTTTATTAGTTTATAATTTGTTATTGGGTGGAGATAGGAAGGGTTAAAGGACCTGAATAAGAATACTCTTTATGTTTATCCCTTCTTCACAGCTGGGGTGGGAGAAGGTGATTTTACTGCACCAGTTTATGTCCATTTGTTGCTGACCTTGTTCCCTGTGCCTGGATGGAGGGGCCCCTGCAGGCAGGAATGGAATGGCCATCCTTGCCCTTCCCAGCCACTCCTCTAAAGACTGGCACCTTCGCTGAGTTTGACTTGCCTGTTTCCACAGTTTGTTGCCTTCTCTCCACTGCTTTGACAACACATTCTAGAGTTGCTCCTGAAGCAGCTGCTAAAACAATAGCGTATTTTTTCTTCTAAAGATCTGGACCCTGTAGGAGAGGAACTGGAGGAATTGAGTCAACAAAATATATGAATCACTTTCTACTTTACTATGTAAAATTGAACTTCAAATTTCTATATCTGTGGAATGAAACTAATGTTTTTAAAAATATTTTGTTTTGTTTTGCTCTGCTTCCCCTTGGTACTTATATACCGAGAATCCCCAAGTTGTCTGAAGTCCCATTTGGCACACTAATGTGGATGCAATGTGGCCTATCTGTTCAAGTAAAGGAAATAACTTATAAATAACTTCCTTGGATATGATGAATATGCTTCCAAGGGATACAAATTAAAAAAAAAAAAAGTTGTGGAAGTTCAAGTATAAGAAAGTTTCTTTCTAGCTAGGAGAAGTTCAATGTGAGCCAGGCAAATTTATGATAAAGAATTGCCCTCTCTTCACTCCAAGGGTCCCTGTGAGTTTGGCAACTTACATGATCCTGTGAGTGCTCTCCATGGGGGAAAACAAACAAACAAACAAACAAGAAACCTGTAAAAAATAGTGTTAAAAGAAGATAGATACTGTTCACCCACTTCGACATTAGTGTACATTACTAAATATAATGTTTTTGCCATTTGAAGGCTGTAATCAATGGACAGAACACTCTCTCTATACTTGCTTATTTAGAATTAGTATCAGCTACATCAATAATACTTAAACTCATTTTTTTTTTGTCTGGGGCTTTGAAAACATCAAGGATTTGGGGGACACTTGGCAGGATTCATAGATAAGGAACCCATGGATCACGGCCATTCTTTTTCTCCTTAGAAGAGATTCTGGATTCTGTGGACCTCCCTGAGCCTCCTGGCATAGAGAATATGGACCAAGTTGTCCTTGCTTAATTTTAAGGACAGGAAGTGAAAACTTAGCATGCCTTGCTAAAACCGGAAGAGGGTGGGTTCTTGGTGGAATGACTGAAAAGCAGCCATCTGGAATGTAAACAGGACCAACATAGTCTCTTGAGGAAAGTTTGAAACTTCCTTATTTAACTTTTGTGTTAACCAGTTTTATATTTTTTTTTTCTCTTGCCTTCAAAGAAGATTGACTAATATTCAGTGTCTTCAGAAGATGCCTGATAAAATGTATCCCTTGGGTCTTCTGCATCTCATTCTGAGCAGTGTAGAGGAAAACATTCCCAATTGGTGGTTGGGGTGTGGCTCAGTAGTAAAGTGATTGGCTCCCATGTGTGAGGAACTGGGTTAGATCCTCAGCACCACATAAAAGTAAATAAACAAAATAAAGATACTGCATCCATGTACAGTTTAAAAATATTAAAAAAAAACATTCTCTATCCATGATAGCCACATGGTGTTCAGTGGATATGCCAAAACACAACAATTACTTGGAATGTATTATTGACCTCTTGGTTTGCTGAAATCATCTAACAACCCTCCCACATATTGAATGGCCCCTTTTTATAACCAGTGATACCTGGTTACTGGTCATATAGTACCCCTGTATTATGGTTTGGATCTTTAATGTCCCTCAAGCTCATGTACAGGAATATTCAGAGTGAAATGATTAAATTATGAACAGCAAATTAATCCTCTTAATGCATGAACAGTTTGAATGGACTACCTTAGGCAGGTGGGGCATGGCCGGAGGAAGTAGGTTACTGAGGACACACCCTTGCAGATTATGTCTTGTCCCTGGTTTTCTCTGTCCGTGTGTGTGTGTGTGTGTGTGTGTGTGTCTCTCTCTCTCTCTCTCCCCCTCTCTCTCCCTCTCCCTCTCCCTCTCCCTCCCCCCCCTCCTAGCTGTCATGAGCTGAGCAGCTGAGTACCTTTCCTTTATCACACCCTTCTACCATAAAGTTCTGCCTCATCTCATGCCCAGAGCATAAGCCAGCCAGCCATGTCTGAATCTCTGAAACTGTGAGGCCAAAAGAAAATTTTCTTGCTTAAAGTTGTTTTTATCAGATATTTTGATCACAGGAATGCAAAGCTGACTAACAGAGCCTGGTACCCTAGGAGTGTAGCAGTTTTACAAAGAGTATGGCTAGAAACTTTATAACTCAGTTTTGGAACAAAGAAGTCCATATCTATGAAGTTTCTATTAATATTTCCTCTTCCTATTCTTCACCTCAATGTTGTCAACTTCATTTTTGCAAACACATAGGGTAAATTTTCACCTTTGTGTTTTGTGGTTTGTTTTGTTGCAGTGCTGGGGATTAAAGCCAGAGCTTCACACTGTACACTGAACCCAGAGCAAACCTAGAGCAGATTTTCACCATTTTATGCTCAATTCCTTTCCCTTCTCTCCTCTTACTTTTCATTCGTAGTGAGAATGACTTGGCTTTCCTCCCTTCTCCAGCCTGCCTTGGGTACACAATCATGCATTTAAATCTTCAAACATACCACAGTATAATTTAGATTAGGAAACTTTTCATTTGTAAACCTCAGTTGGTTTTGTTAACACTATTGTGCCCTAACTAGCTGAATTAACTAAATGCTATGCTATTATTGAAAGTAAGGAAGGAAAAGTACCATATAATAAGTACTTACTTGCAACAAGTACCAGGCCAGGCTTCTTCTTACACAATTTCTCATTTTCTCTTCATAACAACCCTGCTAGGTGTAGAGTACCATTTCATTTCATAATGTTGAATTTGAAACTAGGAAGTATTCCATACCTTGCATGGGGATGGGAGCAAAGCTAGGCTTTGAACCTCAGGCATCTCTGACTTCAAAGTCTGTGCTCTTTCTACTTCTTGGAAAGACCATACAGAAGAACAAGTGATGGAGCCTTCAGAGACTGTGATGCATTTATTACTTCAAAGTTTGTAATCCCTGACGATGCAGGCTGACTTTGAAATTAGAAGCATACAAATGGAGTATTAATATTGCATTCATTGTCCAAATCATTGGCAAAATGGTGCCATTCAGATCCTAGGCTATTTAGAATAATCACAATATGAGGCTATAGGAATAATCCAGAAATATTTTAAAGTGATTTCTATACACCAGCTTTAGGCTTAGTTATTTATATCATATAAAAGAAGAAGAGGAGTTCTGTTCTACGGTAGGTGGAAAGATGGAAGAATTGAACAATGAAAAAAATCATTTCAGACTTATAGTACTGATTGGACTCATTTGTAGAGATTTGGTAATGTGTCAAGGCTTTGTGGTCTGTGATGTACTAAGAAGCCTTTGCTGAGGGAGTGGGGTTGGGTAGCTGTGGCAAGATCTGGACAGGTGCTAGGATCTCCATTCTCATTAATTGACCTCCTTATCTGTTCAAAATGTAACCAATAAAAAGTAAGCACAAAAAAGAAAGGAAAGAAGGAAGAAGAGAAGGAAAGAAAAGAAAGGGACAGAAACAAATGACTATGAATAGGGCCTAGAAAATTGGAGAAACAGCTTCAAGTTTCTTCCTTCTGAGAGATTTATATCCTCTGTATATAAATGACAAAATATAAACTGGTGGTGATAGCCACCAGTTCAACTTCCACCATTAAGTGTACATGTCCTACTGGAATTTAGGGATGGGGCTAGGTGATAATCAAGCATTATTTCAAGTACGACATTTAATGAATCTGAAGTTCTCAGCAAGCCCTGATTGCCTCTTCGCACTACAGAGGCATATATTAACCACTTTCATATGCATCAGAAGAGGCATATGCACTCTTCTCAAAAGTATTGAAGCCTGACCTTGTTATAGAAAACATCCTGTAATTATGTATTCTGAATTCTTCACTTTCAGTTTTTATTTCTTTTTTAAAAAATATGTTTATTTCTATGATCTTTTATCCCTTATTTTGAAAGCCAGTTTTAAGTTTGGTTCATTGGAACCTCCTTTTTGATTAAAGAATACGAGTGTTAGACGTAAGATTACTAGGCTCCAAATTAGAGTTTGTCTGTGGCTATAGTAGAGGAAAATATAATATTTTAAAGAGGAATTCAATCCTTGAAGAATTATATGTTCATGGAATGATCTGAACAGAACCTTCCTTTGCCTTACTGCAACGAAACACCAAGTTATCAAAACAGCTAGCTAAGTACACCTAAAAAAAGAACAGCTTGTACCAACTATCACACATTTTCAGTTGTCTACTCTGGGTGTCTCCACCTCTTAGGCAGGCAGATAGGTAGGTAAGTAGGTGAATCAAGGACACACATGGACATTAACACTGAAGTTGAGGGCAGGGTTCAACTTCAGAATAGGATGAATTCGTCTCAAAAAGAAAAAACCAAAAACCTGTTTTCTAACCCTGTTGCAGGGGTTATATTTTTAAGGATTTTTCAGAAAAAAAAAAGGAAACAAAAGTGTTTTCTCTATTCTTTATCATATGTCTTTGTCCTTGACAAATGTAAAAAAAATCACACTGTTTTAAACAAACCAAGAAGGTAAAGTCAGTATCAACACTTGAAGTTCCTTATCCTTTAGAAAATGAAATCTCCTCTGCTCTTCTTTAAGTCCAATGTGTCCTCATAAACGTTTAAGCAGAAGGCAGAAAATGATATTAAAGCCAGCAGACTCCTAGGTGTCCCCCCACTTAGGCCCATGTTATCCAGGGTGTGTGAGCCCTCTCCTGTAGTGCAGGAAGGGCCTGTGACTTGCTCTGACACGAAGAAACAGCAAGGGTCTCCAGTGTACTTTATTACTTGTATGCGATTGCGTTACATAAGATGTAACATTTATCCTGTGAAGGGATTCGCTGCCTCATTGCCTTTCAAGACACAGGCTGCTTGTTGTGAGCTGACCTGTAGAGACAACCATGGGCTAAGTTGCTGAGGATAGCTAGTAGCAAGTGAGAGACCAAAGCCCTCAGTCTTGCAGCCTGCAAGAACTGAAAGTTGGAACAGATTTGTAAACAACAAAACAGATCCTTCCCCATGTAAAACTCAGGTTACCTGAGACTGCAGCCCTGGTCAGTATGCCTCTTATAGCCCATGAAGCCTTGATGCAGAGGCCCTGGCCAATTTTATTGACAGTATGATGCTATTTTTAGAATCTATCATTTTCTTCATCTTTTATGCTCTACATAATAGATACTAAGTGAAAGTGGCATGATACCCTTATCTTCAGAATCATTAAGGGTCTTTTCATTTAAGATCTGATTCATCTGTAGCTTTGTGTACATCATAAATCTGATCCTCAATTTCTGATTATCTGTCAAGAGAGATACTCCCTTATTCTACAAAGGAGTTAAATAAGGTGGAAAGCTGTTGATATATACTTGTTGAATCCAGTTGAGTTGCATGAAGATGAGTTGCCTGAAAAGCTATTTTTAAATCTTCCTGTGGCTATGTTGTAGATGGCTTATCAGAGCTTCTGCTGGGAAATGGGAGACGGGGAAGAGATCATTCTGTGAGCTTCTCTGCCATTTGCGTGTTAGTCAAATTCAGTTTAAAGTCACATAAAAAGAAGTTTTTGTATGAAGCAGCTTTCATACAGGGCCATTCTTCAGCCTGGAAGAATGTCATGGGAGTACAGCAGGAACTACTGGATGTGTCCAAAGGTGTGCCTCTTCCCCCTCACACACGTAAGTGATATGTTTCACTAGAAGATAGACAATCTGGAAATGAGGTGTGACATTTTGTGGAGGTAGCAGAGGACTCTGAAATGCTGAAACAAGTTGTAACACTGGAATATTCTAAATATGGCCAGAGTGATTTGATTTACATAAGAAATTGCCAAACTTTCATCTGCATTACCACCCAAACAAATGGAAAATTAATTGCTCCTTGAAATGATCCAAGAAACAGAGCTTTTAGTATTTTTTTTCTTTATAACTCTTGACACATAGGCTTTTTTAAAATATTTTTTTAGTTATACAAGAACACAATATCTTTATTTTGTTTATTTACTTTTATGTGATGCTGAGGATCAAACCCAATGCCTCACATGTATGAGGCAAGTGCTCTGCCATTGAGCCACAACCCCAGCCCTTAACACATAGTTTTATAGTTCTGTTCTAATATCAACAAAAGGCCTCTTCTCTGAAACCTCAGTTTCCATCACTTGCAATTGGCCTTCTTCAATGCCAAGTGAATGAATGAAGGAGTGGTTAGGAATGCTCAAATGTTAGTATGACGTAGTGTGACAAACTAATCTCTTATTCCCTTGAGGGGACATTACATTTGGTATAAAGATATATATGTTTATATGAGTCTATATATAAATGTCTATATATATATATATATATATATATATATATATATGTATGTATATAAAACTCAGATTTATTTTTATAGGATAAGCATCTTGTTAAACTCTTTCTAAAGCATTTCTGAATGGGTCACCAAAAGAATGTGGAAAAATAAATTGGATTGTAACCTAACGAGGGAAGTATCGATTATTTCCTAGGCCTAGAATAGGTTGTATACTTCTGCCTTCTTAGTAAGCAGAAAAATCGTGAAGGTTATGAGGAATTGCTCAAAGATTCATAGCTGAGAATGGCAGGAAATAGACATGATCCTAGTCTTTCTCATTCTAAACTTTATGCTCTTTACATTTGATGTGTATGTGTGTGCGCGTATATATATATATACACACACACACACCTATACATACATATATTTAGCTGTGAATATTTTCTGTGCATCCACTATGTACCATGCACTATTTTAGATATGATGAGGGATATGCAGATGAATAAGACCTAGAATTTGCACTTACAGATAAAAAGAGAAATAAGTAGATTAGACTGAGTCTTTGGGGGGAAAAAAGAAAAAGATACACAAAAAGAAGTCTAGACATAAATGTGAGAAATTGGGTTTTAAATCTGCTGATATAGGTAGGTAACTTAACAATTCTAAAAACTTATTTTTTCATGGGAAGAATAGGGAGTAGTGATCTCTTGGTTTTGCAGATTGGTTGGAAGGATTGAATGAGAAAATATGGAAAGTTGCTGGCAAATTTGTGGATATCGTGAGGCCTTGGTAGAAAAGCTTCTGAGTAGATGGGCTGGGGTTATAGCTCAGTTGGTAAAGTGCTTGCCTTGCTTGCATAAGGCCCTGGGTTCAATCCCCAGCACCACCAAAAAAGAGATCCTTCTGATTAAGGATGAAGTAACCAGGCAGAAGAAGGAATGTGGCCTCAGAACTCGGTGGACCTGGACTCCCTTCACCAACAGGCCTTGTGACTGTGAGCCAACTACTAACCTTGGAGGCACCTTGGAGAGCCCACCTTATAGGATGTTCACTCATATTTTTTACTGTCAAGAATATGATAGGAGTCACCTTGTCACCTTCTTTGTGTCCTTTCATCTATTTTAAAAATCATGACATTGGCATTTCTTTTGTCTCTAACTTTTAACCCTACAAATGAGCATTTTAATTTTGGTCTTTGTCATGATTTAGCTTTAATTAGCCAACACTTTGAATATTGTCTGTTTCTCTGTGTACAAGCTGCGCACGTGTGTGTGTGTGTGTGTGTGTGTGTGTGTGTGTGATTATTGTTGAAAACACATTTAGTCACCTGGGCCATTTGCATGTACTCATGAATGTGTCCCCTGGATGCTCTGTATAGTCACTTTGCCCCTTACACCTGACTTTCCCATAAAACTCAAAGTTCCTTTCTCCATCAGAGACAAAATTAATAATAATAAACAATTGTAGTGGCTTTGAGTATTAATCGTAATCAAATGCATTGCCCCTTTCTTTTCTTTTTAAGGAGAACTTTGTGTGCACTTGAAGCCTCAGGATGACTCAAGGTCATTGCCATGACCATCTATTATTATGCTTTGCTTAAATTCAGTAATTTTTCTCTCATTTCCCCTCAGGCTGTCAGCTGTCATCTCTGCTGTCACTGAGCTGCCTCTCACAACAGTCTTCCTGCCACCTTCTAATGTTTATTGGTTCCATCTCCTCTTTGAGGAAGAAATAACTAATGGTCATTAGCATTATTGGTGAATAGGAGTCAATAAGCATTAAAAGGGGCCCAAAGGAACACCCATCAGAGGAAAAACATGCTTCATTCTGGCTTTTGTTTTCAATTACTATTTTGCATACAAAGAGCTCTGCTAAGATTGTGGCTGCAGAGCCCTCCCCTTCTCTTCCTCCTCCTCCTTCATCATCTTCCTTTTCTTTTTTAACTCAGGAAATCTGGAAATGTAGGCTTTGACTGTAGGCTCTTACTTACCCCTCACCCTCTGCTAGGATTTTGTTCTTAAATTGTAACAATTAGAGAAATGCTTCTAAATTGGATTGCTTCAGATTGTCTCAGTTCTCTGTGACTTTAAGAACAAGCTGATTTGAAGCCACATACGGTTGGCAGCTTTCATCCATTTATTTGGACTATCAAGCAAGAATGCTCACAATCTTTCAAATGAAAGAAGACATCTTTATTTCCAGTTCACACCCTTCATAATAAGAAGGGTATTTGAAAGAAAGCCAAAAAGCATAACTTACTTCTCTAACTTCATATTTCAGATGCCTGCCGTTGTGGGAGAACATTTCCTGACTTACCCTACCTTACCCCCAGGTCAGCAGCAGAAAATGACAATGAAGTATTCAGACTCTTAACAGCAAAAAGAAAAGTAATAATAATTTGCTAAAGTTTGTTTGAAAGGCCTCAGCTTCTCTAAACTTCTGTCATTTACCAAGTGACAAGCTGTACATGTAATAGATGAAGTGCTTTTACTTGCTTTACTTAGTATTTTTGAAAGGACCAGCATGCATTGTTACCCAATATCAGCTTCTATGAGAGTTACCAAAATCTTCAAAATTCGGGAAAGTCTCATTAAGGAAATCTTGTTGACTGTGGTTAAGACCAGAACTGGAGGGCAAGATCACTGAGTACCCTCCCTAGGGAGGATGTCCTGTTGCAATCTGTGTAGCTAAGACACAAGTAAGAATGTAGCTCCACCTTGGGGCATCTGGCAGATCCCCTCTTCCATCTCCACAGGTGCATTTCCCTTTTGTACCCTGGGAACCTTTCAGTGTCACCAGTCCTACTTAGGGTATGCTGTCTTTGCTTTCTTCTTCCTTTCTGCCTGGGACAGCCTCCTCTACCCCAGGTTCTGCATTTCCACCCCCCTCTATAAGCCTTCCTCTCTCAAATGGAAAATGGTGTCTTTGTCCAAGAATGTACATGGTATCTTTTGTCACATTGTACATGGGCAATAGTAGTGTATTTAATGCCTTATCTTTATGCCATCTTGTACGACCCCATGCAGGATCTAAGCTCCCTAAGCAGGATCTATTTCCAATTTATTTTATTCCATTATGGAACTGCACACCCATGCAATTTTCAAAGCATGCTCTTAACTAACATTCAAGGAAGGAAAGAAGGAAGGGAGGGAGGAAGGAAGTAGACATTATAACTATAAAAATTTTATGTCTTGAACATTAATATGATAACATTAACAAATACTTTCAACTTATATGTTCTTTTGCTATTTACAAAGTTCTTTTGAATATATTTCTGAATTACTCATCACTATCCTGATGCTGTGTGCAGGGGAATCTTATATGTGTGGGCACCTGTGTAGTGTGTGTATTGTGCTTGTCTCAAACACACACATATATACACACATGCCCTCTTGCACTCATACACAAATTTAATTTCTATAAGGGGTGAGACTTCATTGTGTTCATTGCTCTATGCTCAGTTCCTTGAACAGTGCCTAGCTAGGAGGAAAAACTCAATAAAAATGTGTTCAACGACTGAGAATAGTCTGACTTAGTCTTTACCATACTCATCCAAAGTTAATAAAATAAGTGAGTATTATATCTTCCTTTTTTTTTTTTTTTTTGCAGATAGCAAAACTGAGGCCTAGAGACGTACTCAAGGTTACATAGCTAGTTACTAGAGCCAGGCCAAGACGTGAATTCAGGTTTTCTATTTCTATCTTCTTTCTTTTCAGTCTTCTGGGAATTTGCTGTATTAATAGCAAAGCAAGAAATGTCACGCAAGGAAAAAATTGTTTCCAAATTTAAATTCATGATGCATACTCAAGAAATCACTGACTTCTGAATCCAATGGTAATGCAGATTGTGTGATTTTTAGGAGGAGAAGCCTTGCTGTTCCATCCTCTTGCCTTTATTAGCATTATGTGTCAGTGCACGCACACGCGCACCATGCAGCTCTCCCTTCGTACTTTTCCAGTCTCGTTAATTCCTGTGTAGGCTGTACCTGTCTTGATTGTCCAGGTGCCTGTCAGGGTTGCTGCTTGGCCAGGCAAGCAACATGCAGTGACATTTGTTATGGGTACTTTGGCAATGCACAGGGCTTGAGGGAAGAAAGAGCAGGCACTTCAGGAGTTAGATTAGGCTGGGTGGTTGAAAAAAAAAATAAAGTTTATATTTTCCCTTATTGTAGCTCACTTTGCAAGCAGAATAAACACCCATGCAAATTACTAAGTTGTACTAAATACTCGAGGAAGTCAATAATCACTTTGAAATCCAAATGAAATGCCGTTTATTTTACTGAAACAGGAGCCCTATCACCACATGCAGTCTTTGTCCATCATGGGAGACAGATTTGGCACATACACATCAGCCAGGAAAGGGCAGCCCTTAAAGCCCTAATGCCTATAAGAAATGAGGGCCATGTATGTCAAACTTGGCAGCAGAATACAGATGTGGCTGGCAATAGTCACTTTCTATTCTCAAGCCCCTCTGTATTTTCCTTTATTTTAAAACAGAATGGCTACAAATGTGAATAAGGTATATAGTGACATGGGATCATAAAGTACAAAGGAAAGCTAGCATTCGTTTTTTAATTTAAGCCCATGTGGGTAGAAGTGAGTCAGTGAGAAGCTGTACAAGGGGATCTTAAGTCATCATGATGTTACAGACTCTGTAGCCCAGGAACCCTCCAAGGCCTATTTTCATATTACTTAGACATACGGTAATGAGATAAAGGGATGTCTAGTCTATGCAAATGCACAAGCCGGGTTCTCCATTTGACCATGAGTCAGACTGCAGGCCTCAAACTTGGCTTCTCGCTGTTGTGAGTCTCATTTCTTTCCCTTTCCCTTTCTCATAAATGACTCAGGAGACTCACAGAAATACTGTTTGTACTTCTTTTCCTGGAATTATCATTGAGAAAATGCATGTCCTCTAAGGCTTACTGGATTCACCCTGTGAAACGTGCCCAAACTCTGATTTCGCCTCCTGTATGTGGTTTGCAGGGATGGACTATTGGGGTGTCCCACCCATCCACAACTCAAAGTTTCTATTTCCACATTTTGACTGCCAGTTCTATATTTGGGTAAGATCCTGTTTTTTTTGCCTGGTTTCCTAGGGAAACAGTTTGTATGAGCCTCTGTGTCCATCTGCCTCGCCTGCCTGGGTTTTTGACTGTAAACCCTGATAATTTCCTATTCTGACAGAAAGGCACAGGGCCTCAACTGTGGGAAAACCCTTGAAATTTGTTTCAAATGAGTGGTAAATTAAAAAAAAAACAACAGAGTTGTGTTGGGGGTGGGGAAATTATGTGCATGACTGTGAGTTTCTAGGTGTCCATATATTTGCAGCTTCTGTTAACAGAAAAGCCAGTGTCAGTGCACAGTGGGAGGGGCCCAAAGTCTCACTCCTCAGATACAAAGCCATTGCACCTATGACATCAGCCTTACACAAAAACATCCTTGCACTGACCTTCCAGTCAGCTATAGTAGAACTGAAGGGACACTAGACTTGAAGTCAGGGAACCTGAGTTGTGCCATTTCAATCCCAGGCTGGGTCTTTTCATCAATAAAAGAACCTCATATAATTTTTGGAATTGGAACCCCTAGTGCCAAAGTTTCTGCAGCCAAGCCGGATTTATTAAGTAAATGTACATTTCTTCTTTCAAGTTCGGTATTGGCCAATCAGATCTATGGAGAGTGACATAACCCATCCTGCTGTACTGATTTGACATTCTATCAATGAACAGTTGAATTTCAGGTGAATTCTTGTATATTTTTAGCCTTTTGAAAGTTTAAAAACAACACCTAAAATTTCACTGGATAGATACTCATGGGCACCCCGAGGTCCATGAGCAGCATGTTGAGAAACACTAACTTAACATACATGATTTCTAAAATTTTCACCAGGTCCTTTCTTGATAAATTCTCTACAGAACATTTGGGGCAGGATGGCAGGTAGAAAGCTGGCAAAGAAGGATGTATAGGTTCTCACATTATAAAACACTTTTGCTCACCCTGCCCTTGGAGTTCTGTCAGGGTGTCTAATGCGGAATGGGTTCTTCTGTGTTCTGAGGATGTCTCTATACCCCAGAAGCTGGAGGAGAGCCAGGGCTCTCACTGATGGCTCATGATGAAGACTGTCCAGGTCTCACATCAGGACGTTGTCACACACCTAGTGTTATAAACAGAGCCCTCAGCAAGTGGAATCTGTTTCATTTAATTGCTTTTCAAGATGCCATTACCAGAAATTTTTATGTAAATACATATTTTATTCCCTGAGGCATGTTAATATGAAATCAAAATTATACAACACTGAAATGAAAACAAAATTTCCGTTTTACTAGTTCTCTCTTATGTGTTACTGGGAGCATGATATAGGATATCAAAGGTGCTCAAACTTAGCCAAAGGCACTTTCTTTGGTGCTCCCTCTGAGAAATCACAGGAATGTTATCATATTGATAGTTCAGCACAGTTCAGTTCGGTGAGTATTTGCAGGTTGCCTTCTCTGGTTAGGTGTTGGGTGCATGCTTTGGGAAGTATGGAAGCTATTAATGAAACAAATCTCTAAGTGCCCCTACAAAGTACAAAAGCAATGTAACTACTCTGCTGCCTAGTCAGTAACTGATGCCCTGGAGATAAGTATCTACTTATTTATAAAGTACTTGTAAGTCAAGCACTGTTCCATGTGCTGTGCTAATCCACATCATCCTCATAGCCCTTGGAATTATGAATCCTAAAATTATCTCCATTTTGCAATAAGAATGCTGAAGCACAAAGAGGGTAAGTAATCTGCCCAAGGTAACACCGTAATAGTAGTGGGACCAGGCATTGAGCCCTTGTGTGTGTGCTCTTAACCACTCTGCCATGATTTGAGGGAGCAAAAGAAAAAAAGAAGTTTTCAATGAGCTCAAAGTATTAAGGAACAGGACATTCAGAATAGGATTTGAAGACTAGCAGGACTGACACTACCAAGGGTGATTGGGAATGTCTGTCTCGATGTTCAGAGCATAGGGCACAGTATGAGCAATGACCTTGAAGTGAGAAATGGTCTCCAAGTTAGTGTTGAGACTAGTGAGTATACTGGTTTGGAAGAGTAAGGTTGTGCAAGTGAAAGATAAGATTGAGAACAAAGTTTAGTGTCCGAGTCTGATCAAAGAAGGAGTCCAGCCACCTCATCTTGATTATCTAAGTGGGGTCATTAGGCAATTTTAGGTCTGAGAACAGCATGACCAGTTTATGCCTGTGTCCACACAACACTCCATTTGAGGTCAGGAAACTAATGCTTACACTTACCGGACTGAAAGAACACCCTTGAATGAATAAATGCAACTGAGCAGGCCACACCATGCCCCCGCAGGGCTGTCAAGCTGTCTGCTTCAATACAACCTTGGGGTTCATTGCCTCTCAGTAGAGGCAATGAACCCCAGGTTGCCTGCATTCTTCATCTTCAGGCAGACTACTTCTCTACTTAAGGAAAATAACGTCTGGCTTATCCCTTTCTAGACAGTAACATCCATCCACATATGGAGAGCCTTGTGTTCCCTGCACATAATGAAGCCTGGGAGTGCTGTGTCTAATGTGTCGGAGTGGAGACTTGGGGTTAGGTAGCCTTGGGCCAGAATGTTGTCACACATGGTTCCCCTTCCTAATCCTAAATTTTCTCATCTGGATAATGGAGACATATTTGCCTCACCTCACAGGGATTTTGTATTATTAAATGTAATAATCTACATGAAATATTTAGCCTCTTGCCCTACCCGTAAGTGACCCATAAATGTAACTTTATTATTATTGATAATAGCATGCAATACAAAGATAAATCCTGCCAAAGTGCCGGCAAGTTCTCTTGGCTTGTTTTGTTCAGTGCAGCCACAGGTTTATTAAGACAGTGATGACAAATACAAGGCACAGAAAATCTAGGCTCTGTTACACACAGGTTGGTTCCTCCAACTCACCCCTACACTTTCTCTTGAAAATATTATACTTACGTTTCTGGGGAGAAATCCAATGGGTAGCATGGACACTGGTAGAAGAACCATTCTCCAAATAAATGCCAGAGAGTAAAAAAGAAAGTGAACACACCATATGACTTCCCCTGTTTAACTAGCAGTTGTTCTTGTCCCCATTTGCCCTTCAGACTTATCTGAGGAGCCTTCTAACCAACTCATTTCCTGGGCCTCACCTCAAAGACGCTGAACTAATTAATTGGTCTTATTGGGGAGGCACTCTGATGTGTTCAGCGTCCCAAGTGATTCTGATGGGCAGCCTGGATTTAAAACATGTGGTATAGACAGAAGATGGGCAAACGGAGGAAGAACACGGGGAAAACCCTGAGGATGGCCATGGAAAAAATCACCCTAAAGCAAGGACTCAACAAGTGTACGGCCGCGTAAAGCTTCACCTGCACTATTTCTTATCTGTGTGGCACTTGCAGGAAGTACCAAAAAATTGAAAAAGAAAAAAAGAAAAAGAAAAGGGGGAGGCATAACCTCAACACTAAGTATGTGAGAGCTGTTTTTATATTCTTCAAACAGATATTAGGCAGAGGTTAAGAGAGACTTGGGGAAAAGTGAGGGAACCTGGCATATATGTAGTTACAGGTATTGATTGAGAACTTGAGTCAGACTCTGAGTTTTCAAACTCCTGTACTTAGTTACAACTCATCTTTTCTCTTCATGCTCTCTCATTTCCCATTTCCCAGTTATGGGAAATTATCTAGTGCATTTTACACGTGAGCAGACTGAGCGATGCCTGAGTTCTCACAGTACAAAAGATCTCCTGCCACCTCCTCCCATATACCAAGGTCTAGTCTGTTGCTGGGTTCAAGGGTAAGAGAGCTAGCTTTGGGGTATCCTAACATTCTTACTGACCCTTTCTGATTTCTCCACCAAAACTCTAAATACTCCCATGCCATCTAGGCCAAGCACAGCTCTCTTATCTTCAAGGATGGCTGAAGTGTCTTACCTTAACTGCCCCAGGCACCACTGCAGAAGAACCCATGACCTTGCTGAGAGCCCCTGCATGCCAAAGAAGACTTAATTTCCCTAAGTACTTGGGAGAAGAAAAACAATAATCTATATGATGGACTTTTGGCTGGAACCCATATCCTTTATGAGCAGATAGAATTTGGCATAGCTTATATTCTGATTTAAAGAAGAATGTTTTGTTCTGATGTCATTTGTCTAATTAATGTAAAAGAGGATTGGATTTTTTTTTTACACAATGTCATCTAGTCTTTGAGATTTTAGAGTTAAGCAGCTCAAATCAATCGCCTTGTCTTCTGTGAAGCCTTCTAGATGCCTACAGCTATAGATCTACCCTTGATGTTCACAGGCCTTATGTTCATACCTCAGACACAGTGGAAATAGTTCCCTCCTGGGATTTGTTGGTTCACCTAATAAACATTTGTTGAACACCCCAAGGTATTCAGCAAGGTGTGTTGGAGGATGCCACTATATTTGGAAGATTGAGGTAGTGCACAGAGGGTGTGGAGGGGGATCATGGCACATGAGACTGTGAAGGCAGGATTGAAAGTGCTTTCTAAGTCCTGCTCAGGGTATTGATAAAGAGAAACCAGAAAAGGTTTGTGAGGACAGAGAAGCAATATTTGTATTTTATAGAGGAAACCATCTTATCATGGCTCCTCCATCCAGCAAACACTCAATGAGCACCTTTTGCATGGCTGATATCATGCTTGGTGAAGATGCAAGACATAATAACAAATGGTCCTTGCCCTCAAGGAGCTCACAGTCTATTGAGTTGCCTTTCTGCCTTCCCCACTAGATTGTGAGCTCCTGGAGGGCAGGCACTTGTGTTCATCTGAGAAAAAGCATACATTTCAGAGCTAAACCTAGATTACAATCCTAGCTCTATTACTTTCACTATTGCACATCAGTTAACTGATCTCTAAACTGAGGCTAAGATTGCTGGCCTCACCAGGGATGTGCACAGACCTAACAGGAGGAAGAGATGTGGTTACCACAGCAGGCAGTCTGTATCACTCTTTCTCTATCACAATGCCTGGCTCATGTTTTGCACATAGAGCACTTCCGCTGCCTGCCTCACTGGAGGGCTTGCTTGTCTGTAGTGCCTCAGGGTTGGGAAGATTTCAACAGTAGGTCTGCCTGACACCTAGTTTTGGTGGCCAGCAGATCCATTCTCAGCTTAGACTGTGGTCAAGTCACTACTCCTGACTGTGAACTAGCAATCAAGATCAAGAGTTCTGTTCTGAATCCCAGGCATACATCTTGCAAAAGTCAGAACCAAAGTCAAAAGAAAATGACGAAATTTCCTCTCTGGCCAAAATGCTTTTATTTCACCAAGGGCAACAAATCTTGGCAGGAAAAGTTGATTAGCTTGTCCTTATGTAATCAATTGTATTTGCAAATGACGGAGTCCTTCTCACAGTGACTTAAAGGGGAGGTCTTGGCTATCTGTGGTCTTTGTTTGACACTTTATTGTTTCATTATTCACTCCTTCCCTACAAAGTGTCTCTGAGGCCCTCAGGGTGGCAATTAATACCCTTCACTGGGGGGATATTGAGACTTGGAAAAGTGAAGTGGCTTCTCAAAGTCATATAGCTCACTGTAGTGGCTGTTGGTGAGAGGTTGGCTATTTTTTCCAAGGAAACGTGAGAAAAGTAATAGGACTGTTGATCTGGTTAACACATGATGGTGCATCAAGAGTTAAGCTCATTTTTTGGCTCAGAGAGTTACCTTAGAAAGAAATGGAACCTCCATTTCTTCTTTGTAGAAGGCTGAATGGGGTTTTAAAGTCTGATATGCTTCTCTGACCTGTGAAATCACTGTGTCTATTCCCTCGGCTTTGATCACAAAGTAAACACTGCCCATCATGGGCAGTGTCTTCCATTAAAGTTATTGTCAATATATACATTTAGCAAACTCTTAAAGATTTGCATGATGATCCCAAGGGCTAGTCATCTTCAGACCTACTGTGGTCCAAAATAGGCCAGTGAGATAGAGATTGGGTGACATGTGCTAGGGCATATGACTAGAATAGCGGACATGGGGGGCTCCAATCCCAGTCCATTGGTTTCTGAGTCCAGTGCTTTGCTAAAATGCATGACATCTTAACTTATCATTTGATCTTCTTGCTGTTTTTTCTTCAAATATTAAAATTGGTAAACCTAAGTCTATAAACTTCTAAGTTTGCCATAATAATACTAGCCTGAAGTGTCTGTTGAAATGAAAAACAATATGCAGTTTCATTTGTTTGAGAAGTTTGCTTTTATTTCCCAGTTTTACCTGTAATTTTTCTAATGTTCCAAAAAAAAATTGTTTAATGTTTCTTTAATCTACAAGTTGGAATGGAGAGGTTGGCCTAATTTCTGTGCTCCCTTCAAGCACAAGCAATAACACATTCTAAAGGATGATAAATAGCTGTGTAAAATTTAGATACATTCTATAAATACTTACCCAAACCCCTGTAGTCAGAACCAGGTAGAATGAAAGAACAGTGGAGGTGTTCTCCCCTTCTACACCATTCTCCCTCTTCTAGAGGTAGTTGCTGAGTATGAATACAAAGGTAAGTGTCAGGCAGACCTGGATTTGAATCTTGCTCTACCTGCATTACCTGTTATGACTGTAGCTAACTACTTAACTTCCGGAGCCTCCATTTCTTCTTTGTAGAAGGCAGCTAACAAAATGTAGTTCTTAGAACATTTATCTGGTACCAAGCCTGTATGTTTTAAATAGGCTATTATAGTTACCTTGTATCACTGTTTGTGTCTTCATCTAAGACCCTTGGTATCCACCTTTGAGACACTTGAATACATTTTTTTTTTCCTGGAGAGAAACAACTTCAGCTGCACCTGATGTCATTTTAAAATATTTGTCATGTGGTATTTTGCATTTCTAAGTTTGTCCTTACCTTTATAATCAAAGTGCTGACTAATGCAGTATCTGCCACCCTGGCGCCTTGTGCCTGCTTGGTAAATACAATTTGGATTAACAGATTTTCATTTTTAGTTATGAGTGAAATATAATAACATAACCCAAAGTTTGGAAGGTAGAAAAGGGAAAACAGATAAAGGCAATGTCACACTTGTCATACTCCATGTGGCACAGGGGTTAAGACCATGGACTATGGGAGTCATGGGAATCTGGCCCATGCCCTGAGTGTTCTGCTTACACTTTTGTTCTTTAATTTTCTCTTTGTGAAGGAGAGAGATAGGGGTAACCACCGCATCCAGTTGCAGGACAATGAGGTCCATCTGAATTATATGGAATAGGACCTGTCTCAATAAATTTTAACTGTAATGATGATAAATAAAGATGATGAAGATGAGGATGTCAATTGATTTGTGAGTCCCCTTTATGCATATTTGCTATTCCCCCAATACTTGAGTCCTATTACTTCTCCTGCTTCTGAGCTTTTTGCAAGAAATATGTACATGAGGAGGTTGGAGACGATTAAACACATTTCAGGAAGCTGGGCCCAGAGAGGTGATATGATTGCCAGTTTGCTGAGTGCTATATAGACAAAGAGGAACCTAGAACTCAGTAATGGCCAGACAGCTCTGTCCTCAGGTTCTATGTATTTTTCTTGTTGGGAAAAAAAAAAGAAAAAGAAATTCTTGACTTCTAATTGCTATCTATAATTATTAAATCACAGAGTCAGTAAAACACATTGAGTTCTTTCAGTCTGGCTTTTATGATAATGTTGGCGCTGCATAATGGTCCCTTGTCCCCCCCTGACACGGGTGCCTAAGGAGTGGACAGGGAATACTCCTGGAAGCTCACAGCTAAGCTCTTATGTAAAGACAGCACATGAAAAATACTTTTTATCACTCTCTGGAACACTCAGAAGACTAGAAAAGAAACCCAACTTCCATTGTTCTTGTTACCCCTCATACAGCAGAATAGCCCATGCAGCAAAATCCCAGGACACCCTATATTCTCCACCCTGGCCTTCGTCTGAGCATTGAGTTGTTGCTATCAGAAACCACTACAATCACTTGAAGCCTCATTTTCTTCAGCCTCTCATTAAAGTAATCACTTATTGAGATTAGCAACAAGAAGCATTAATTTCAGCGAGTAACGTCTGCCTGAGTCTGGAGCAGCTGACCTTCTGTGCCAGGCTCCCGGAATGATCTGCTGACCATAGCCCTGGGCCGCCTAATGTCTATATTGACTATAGCAGCAGACAGTTCCCTCACCTACACTAAATATTACAGACATCTTTATTCAAAGCATGATGAGTCAAACGAAAAGGAACGTGGAGGCAGCTAAGAGCTGTGGGCCTGAAAGGAAAGTTGCTGCCACCTTGATTGTGCATGCATTCAAGTCTTCACCAAGGATGCCATTTTTGCTCCTTTTCTATATGTCCAAATTCTACCTTTGTCCAAGATGTAGTTCAAAGACCACCTTCTCTTGTGTGCGTCCTTTTCAGTACACAACTGCAATATCTCCCCTCTCTCTGTGTTCTGAGAACACAGGATTGTTTTGCATTGTTCTATCTATGTCTAGTATTTCCTACTGTATCTCATAGAGATCATACATCTCATTAGTTTCTTCACCATAGCACTTAGTGAAAGCACTTGGGATGAATGTGTTCTTGATAACCATCACCTTGGTTATATTTAGTTTAGTGTTGATTAGAGGCTTGCTGGGTTGCATCGTATAAGTGAAACAATGTGATCCTTCACATGCTTGATGTACTATAACATCAGTTACTTGCTTTTCTCCAAAAGCCTCTCTTTATAGTCAAGAAACATTAGCATCTGAGTCCCTGACATTAAGTATTGTCAGGAGGGTTAAAGTGCTGCTGAATGACCCAGGTCACTGCATTATATTTCTTGATTAGAAAAAGGATAAAACCAGTAATAACTTGCTTTCCAGTTGTTACTAAGCTAGGTAGAATTATGGAGGTGGTGAAACATATAAAGTTTTTGATGATTTTTATGGTGGTATTATAATAATAATTCTGCATATTTACAATACTTAATTACATCAAATGCATTTAATTCTGACTGCAGTGACACCTTGGATCCTGTCCTTCCTAGTCTCCATGAAGTTGGGAAGCAGTTTCTAGAATCAGTGTGGTTGAGGATAAATCCTAGCTCCTTCTCATACCAGCTCCGTGACCTTGAGCATGTTATTTAGCTTCTCTGTGATCACAATGTCCTCATCCGCAAAGTGCAGTAGCAAAAGTTCTCATCCTTTTGACTTACTTCAAAGGTTAAAGGAGATTAGTGCATGAAGAGAGTAGTAGCTCCGTAAATATAATTATTGCAACCCCCAGGCATTGTATAAGGCCTCTGATGAAGAAAATTCTCTCCATATATGAGGTATTTTTCTTTCAAAGTCATGTTACTAGGAAATAGTCACTGAAACAAAAGGGCAGAGGACAGATTGAGGCCCGTCTGATTCTTAGAGCTTTGAACTCACCTGTGTAACAACAAGAAACCCATGGGGGCTTCATAGAATGAAGAGAAACACCCATTGTTAGTTGAGGAAAAGGAAACTTGAACAGAGATGGCCCCAGCACTGCCTGAAGAATTCTCTGTGGGCCACATCTGTTTGTGCCAGCTGTTGTCAGTCTGTGCAGGCTCGCCGAGAATAACAGCAGTGATTTTCACTTTATAGCAACTTCCATCTCAGGATCTCAGAAGGCTGCATAAATGTAGATTTGGGCTCCCAACATTTTTTGCCAAGAATGAGCATACTTTACAGAACATCCAGAATGCATCACTGTTCTTGAGTGAGGCTTCCACGGTGGAAACAGGATTAAACTAGTTTTGAATTAGACTTGCTTTCTTGATCTGAGCTTTCTTGATTTTACCCATCATTTTCTAGATGACCTTGAATAACTCAGTTCCTCTTCTTGACTCTGTTTTCTCACTCCACTGGTTTCTGTTTCCGATAATCCACATAGTGAAAGGGGTCTAGAGCTGCCTCCACATTTTAAAGAGACCTTAGTTCTTATAGAATATGGTCTTAGTCTTTTATTCCTGGTTAGCCCAGAACCCAGAAGAAAAATGTATCCCTTGGGTCCCTGGTAAACTGCACCATCTTTTAGTGTTTCTGTATGAAAGAATATGAATGCCTGTTACTTGTTTTTCCCTTTGCCCACCTCCAGGGACAGCACTCTTCATTATTTTATTTTACCATTTCAAGAATTAACCTTAACCCTCCAGTTGGTGTCTGAGATTGATAAAGGAAATAGTCTTTTGAAGAACATTCTACCATTTTGCTGAGTCATCAGTGGAGACATCAAAAATGGACACATGTCTCAATGTTTTGTCTCATATCATCTGCATCAGGGTGACCTGGGGTGCTCCTTCCATCCTTGGTTGCCATCTTTGAGCACAGAGTAAATAGATCATGAAAGTTGTACTTGTCTTTAAGAAAATTTCCTTTGATGGTTCAAGATTTGGTAGAATATGATTAAATTCTCTAAAAATAAGTAGGTAAGCTATAAAATATCACTGGAAAAAAATGCATTTAAGTTGTGGTCAAACATGATGTTTTGGATTGAAATTGCAGATTCTCCACTTACTATCAAGATGATCTTCATACATCTGTTTTCACATTTATAAAATCAGTACAGTAACTACCTGATAAGGCCGCTCAGGTAATTAAATGAGTTGATTAATGTAAAATGTTTTGAACATTGCTTGGCACCTAATAAACACTCAGTGTACCTTTATTATTTTCATTTTCATAAAGTATAAATCAATAAATATATAAATGAAACACTAATGCATTTCCCCCGTCAGAATTTGTGAAAAACCATAAGAAAGTCCTTTAATAGGAATAGTATGATTTTAATTATGTTTATGATTGATTCGAAATAATAAATGTTGCTAGTCATTAGATTCGATTTTGGAGAACTATCTTTCTTCCCCTCTGCTTCAGTGCTGATGAATGATACTAAGTCATTTATGTTCTCTCATCCACTTTCCTACCACATTTGAAAGACAACCACAGCTCAGACCTGACAGGCTGCTTGTGAGCATTTAATACAAATAATCATGAGCCACTATTAAATCCAGCATGGGTCATGTACCATCTCAGGCGTTGCTCACAATGGCTCTGAAACAAAGCCATCCATCCTCTCTCACCTGCCTGACCGCCCCCACCCCACCCCACCCCTTTATGTGAAGACTCTAATGCTAAGATAAGTTTTTTAAAACTTGTAAAATGTTGAACCAGGTTGTTCTGCCTCCAAAGCCCACACTTTCTCCATTACACCACAATCAGTGTTTATGAAAGTAAAAGGGCCACGTTAGTCTCCAACCTCTGATATAATTAGCATCACGCTTTAATCAGTGAGGTTGACTGCCTTGATTAACCTTTATGATAGATCATGTAAGTTTCATATTTCTAAATGAATATATAGAGGCATCTGTAAATTAGTAGAAAAACACTGAGCTTGGATCAGAAGACTCGTGTTTAACTCCTGGCTCTGCCACTTTGATTTTGGCTAAGTCATTTGACACATAGTTGCTTAACAAGCCACTAGCTTGGTTTGTTTCTTTGTACCAAAAAAAGAGAGAGAAGAAAGAAAAATAAACAATAATATCATGCTTTGGAGTTTATTATACTGTAAATAATCTAGTATTTGTGAGTATTGCATTGAGCTCCTTGTAGACTCTAAAGGAGCAAAGAAATGTGAAAGGTTTTAAATTCTGTGATGGACTAAAAAGCTGTTTTAGCACCTCTGATTTTTTTTTTTTTTTTTCAGGACAGAGTTAAACCCAGTGTACTTAACCACTGAGCCACATCCCCAGCCATTTTAATTTTTTTTTTTTTTTTTTTGAGATAGATCTTGCTAAGTTGTTTAGGGCCTCACTAAGTTCCTGAGGCTGGTGTTGAACTTGCAATGTTCCTGCCTTAGCCTCCTGAGCAACAGAGATACAGGCACTACCTCCAAGCCCAGCAGCTCCTCTGTAAATTCTACCCCTCCTCCAAGTCCTGATTCAAGCCCCTTATCATTTTGACATGTTTTTGGTATAGTCCAGCCCATCAGGACTTCTCTCTCCTCTGAATCCATATCATTTGGTGATATATTTGCATAAGATTCATACAGAAGGATATATCTTTAAGGATAAAATTAATTTCTAAATCAGCATAGAAATAAATAGGGTACATGGACCATCCCATTTAACTCATGAGATAAATCCTATTGATCCCATTTTATGACTGAAGCAACTAACACTTAGTGAAATAAAATCTTGCCCTGGGTCACACGATTTGTGAGTAGTGGACATGGGATTTGAACATTAGCGAGGAGAACCCAGAACATGGACACAAGCATTTTAGTCGTTCTGATTATTATTCACATTTGTTTTTTCACTTTGTTCCTTTACTTCTCCCTCATATGCCTTGATTTCCTGACTGGATTACAAATTTCTTAAACTAGATGCATCTCATTCATTTTGATGAGTGCCTTAACACCCAATTAATTACTAGTATTTGTGGATAATTTAATCTAGATCTAACCAAAGGCTGCAGTTTGCTGCACTGCTTGAATAAATAAGGACTTTGGACTGCTTCCTCTTTGCCTGTAGCTGGATACTGAACTTCCCACCATGTTGAGCTACTTTGATTTGATTTTCACAGGTTAAACAAAAAGTCCCTTTTCTGTTATTCTCACTTAGTCACCTTGCCTGCCTCCCTGCCCAGGTCTAGAAATCCAGTGTGGTCAGTGTGTCTGTCAGAGGGTAGACTTGTTAGCTGAGGGTGGCATTATTATTGAACAAAACACATGCCCTTTCTTTGCATTTCAGGTGTCTTGAGTCTCTGAGCAAGAACCCCTTTGACTCAAATGAAAACCACCTTGTGTTAGGTGATTTATGGGGAGTTAACCATTTGTTTGCTGGTGTGCATTTCCCACGAAAATCTCAAAAACAGAAATTTACCTCAGCCATGGAAAGTGATGTGCCAAGCATCATATTTGCATATTAAAACTGAAAATTGATTTGCATGTTATTTCAGTGTCTTGTGTCACGTTCAGGCATCTGTCAATCCCACTAGATAGAAACAGCTTGTACAGTAGGAAAGTATTTCTGTGCATATAGACTGAAAATCTAGGTGCCTTCATTTTTTTCAGTTCACTTGCACTTTGGGTTCTCCATTCTCTCCTGGCATCATGCTGGAAATACTAAGAACCTTGTGTTTTCAAAAGTGTGCTTGTTATTTTCTGTGAGCATCCACTTTTTACTATGTTCTATTTAAATCATTTAAAATTCTTATAAAGAAAAAATAAATTACTCATAATCCCACCATCCTGACATAAGCTTCATTAACATTTTGGTATATTTCCTTCTAGTATCTGATTTTTTATACTCACATATAGGCACTCTTACAGATAAATTTTTCTACATTTGAAATTATCGCATGTACTATTTTAATATGCTCCTGTTTTCTTAACGTCCTAATAGCAAGAATTATGAGACAATCTAAATAGTTTGTATTATGGGACTGGGAAACCAACATTTTTAACAGACAGGGGTTTTGAACCATGGTCCAGGCTAGAAACACTATGGGAACAACTACATTTTTTTTCTGAAAAGTCTTTTACAGAGCCCTTTGTTAATGGTGTAGCTTTGGGATGCAGAGCTTTTCTATGGAACAATGAGTGATGACATCTTTCTTCCCAGCATTGGCACAGCTAGCCCTTGCATTGTTCCAGACAACCAAATAAAGATGGAGCATCTTCCCAGGGAAGGTCACTGCCAGATACTAGTGGAGAGCAGCAAACACTAAAACATGGCTTAGTTTGAAAGCAAACAAGTTCATTGCATTTGTCAAACATTTATATCATTGCTCTGGTTGAGATGAAGCCAACCAATGGGAGCAACATCTTGTAACTCACCTACCTTTGTTAACATCAAATCCCTTTTACATAACATGCATAAAGCCTAATTAATGAGTTTAGCCACGGTATTCTTAAAACAGCTTCTTTTAGCCTCCCATAGAACTAGTTGAGAAAGATCTTCTTACTCTACAGAAGCAACCTGCTTTCTCTTTAAGGAGGACCCCTTGGAGGTTCAGAGCAGGAAGCAAGGAAGTAAGTACTGTGAATCAGGTCAGCAAGAGGATTATCTCTGACCTTGAAGATCTGGGGATCCTGCTTCTCCCCTTTCCTGCTTCTTGTCTACCAGGACAGGTAACATCAGTCCTTGTGCCTTGTCTGCCTGGAGCTCATCCAGACAAGGAAGCATGAGGGAGGCTGCTCTGCTCTGAATGGCCATGGGGTTTACGTCATTACTTTATGTTTTGGTGCCAAAGGCTAGGATGTAGAAAGGTGAACAATTTGAAGGGCCAGCAAAGCATACATTCACCAAATGTCATGTATTTCAAGATTTATCGTTGAAAGTACTCAGAGTGATTACATCACTCGCTAGAGCATGGATTAATGTGAAACTCGGGCATGCTACACTGAAGTACTTTATCAGCAGATAGGAAATTGGAGAGTTGCTGGAGAGAACCTATCCTGCAAATATTCCACTTTCAAAAAGAAAATCACCTTTGTTAGTGGTTTCTACCAGTCCCTCCTGGTAATTACAATTGCCATTTATTTGATGTTTAATATTTTACAATGCTTCTGAATATGAATTAGATATTATTATTCTTTAGCTTATATATGAGAAAATCAATAATAGAAAAGCAGATCCTTATAGTAATAACATAGAGTATCTAGACAGGAGGACTAAGAGCTGGCATACTCCAAGCCCCAGCACTCTTGAAGCTACCTTGAATATAGAGATGGAGAGGTAAGTGTGGAGAGAGTCTGCCTCCCTTCAGCCCAGCCTAGAGCACCATAAGGCCTTGTTGTGCAAATACAAAGGCCCCTCAGTCAAAAGTCAGTAACTTCTTAGCAACTCCATCTTGCTGAAATTCAGAATCCTCAGTCCTTGCCCATTACTGCAAATTTGGCGTAAGAAAGAAGATTTCGAACCATCAAGCATGACATGAGAAAAGGAAGATGAGACCCTTACAGGTTATAAGAAAATCAAGCTTTTGAAAGTGGAAGGCTGACTGGGAATGGGTTTCACAGCTAGACTCGAACTTTTTAATTTCTGAGTCTTCCTCTTCGTGTGCATACCATTCATCTTTCATGAAAATGGAATTTCTGAACAAAAGAACCAAAAGCATGCTTTCCTGCCCCTATAAGGCTGTGACGAATATGAATTTATGTGCTGTTAGCAAACAGGCAGTTCTCTCTTTTTCCTACCTGCTGACTGACTTCTCTGAGGCTCATGCCTTTTAACCTGAAACAGAACAGGTGTCCATCAAATCATCTGTGTTGGCCAGAAGGCGTGCTTTTCCCATTTACACAGTGAGACGTTGAGGTTAGAGTATGATATTCAGTGAGAGAACGTAGAAGCAGCCATAGAAAATTGGAAACTGCAAACTTGACACAGCTAAATGGGTGGTGGGGAGAACGAAAATATCAGAAATATATTTTTTTTCTGACAGGCTTTCAGCTCTAAAATGGGGCTAATTCTACCTTTTGAAAAGAAGATAATTTCAATGCTTCTTTTTTCAAGAACATGTAATTGAAGTCATTTTCCCTCTGAGAGAAGGAACCTCTTGTACATCATTACAAATGGACAAGAAAAATGAGCATCTCTGGTACCCAGAGTGGTAGAGTATTCATTATCATGTAATATTCCTGAATATTTTGGCTGCCTTTTCTTCATGTTATCTGTTTGGGCGGTATTTTTCTGGTAAGGTTCAGATTTGCAGTAAATTCAAGTTATCTAACACTATTGAACTAAGAAATCAACAGTAAGAAAAAGTGACCCCCAACAAGGCCACTGTCAGAGTAACTGGGCTGGCCACAGGTGTGGGGTAGCCATTTTATAATGGATCCTTTAGCACATATGTTGAAAGAGTTGAATTGTGACAGATTCAAGGTGGTGAGGTACTCTGGGAGTTTTGGCTGTTTACCAGGCTTCCTTTTTTCTTTAGAAAGTTTAATGGGATTTTTGCTTCTCCACCAAAGGAAGAGCATGGTAGCATCAGGTGGCTAACCTTTATATGTTCTTGATTTCATAAGACAAGTGTAGCGAAAGTTCAGTAGGCTGCAGAAACCCCGTGAACTGCCCGCGGCTTACTCAGATTCAGAATGCTGAATGAAGTTCTGGGTGTTTCAGAAGATGCTGACAAGTGACTTATGTCCCCTTATATATGGAAATCTCTATAATAATGAGGTTTCCACTTACTCAGTGTGTCTGTTTTTATAGACTACAAAGTATCCATGAATATAAATATCTGTGATTTCACTCTAAAGTTCAGTAATGTTATGTGCTCTGCAGATTATGGGCATACAAATATGATAGAGTAGAATCAAAGGACTCTTTGAAAATATCACTTTACACAGTGAAGAAACTGAGGCCCAGGAAATGGAAGTGATTTGATCAAAGTCACTGGGCAAGTTAAAGGCAAAAGTAAGATGAAAGTGATTCTCAATAGTCAGGTCTTCTATAACCATGTAGAAATACACAAATCACTTACATCCTATGTAAGAATGCATAAAACACTTCAAACACCACAAAGTGTTGTAGAAATATGATGGGTATTGCTATTCACGTTATTTTTAATCTGGTGGAATTTCTTTGTTCACCAAGGATTCCATCCATGTATATATTTTTTATTTTTGTAGAAATTATTTCCCATTAACACAGTCCCACATGTGACTGCAAATTGGGCTTTATATTAAGTATTTCTTTGAATGACAATCTCCTAGGTTTGTAGCAAGGAAGAAGGAATGGCAAAGAATTGTTTGCAGATACTTGGATGTTTTGTATCTGAGAAAAAAAATTGAAGAAAAAAGAAAATATAGAAACATATATAGAAAATAAAAATCACTTTTCCATGTCTTTCACTCATTAGCTTCTGAGCATGTTTATTTTCAGTCTCTCCCATGAAATAGTTTAAGGCAAGTCACCTGGTGATGGATTTCTTTCCTCCTTGTGGTAACTTGAGGCCCAAGCTCCCTCCTTCTTGTGCCTCACATGGCCACCTCTAACTGCAGTAGGGAAGGAAAGCTGTAGTCTAGCTGCGTGCCCAGAAAGGAGAGGAAAGAAGTTGTGTTCAGTTCAGAAGTATCTGCCATACGAAGTAAATATTCAGAGACCTTTTTAAGTCTGTTAGCCATTCAGTTGCTGAGTAATACCACAATGTCTGGTTGCATTTTTAAATGGCCTTGGTGTTGGAAGATATTTGCCAGTCTGCTTCTTTACTAAAGGCAACCACCATTTCAAAATCTTCTAATGATCTTCTACTACCTAAAACACAATCTTGACATTGATCAAAGGCCACATTCCATACTCTATCCTAGTTCTGCTTCTCCTCTGTTTTCCTAACAGCTTTGCTGATATGTATGATCCTTTATTCATAACTGTTTTGGACATCACTTTCTATCTTTTCTCCTTCCTTTCCCCTCCCTTTGCTTTTCCCATCTCATAGCACACAGGAATCTATTCCTGTGTCTTAGTGCTTACAGATGTTTTTGTAATTCTCTTCTTTCACGTCCTTTTCTTCTTAAACTGTGTTTTGTTAGAGGTAGAAACTCTTAATAATTTTTTTTTTATTACCAGTTCTTAGATCTTGGCAATCTCTTAGGAAGAAAACGTTAAGAAAATTTTGAAGGAGTCCTCAGACATCTATTACTTGATAACTCACCTGTGGATTATATAATGTTATTTTGTTTTTACTAAGGGGTCCAGATATTTCAAAGAACATACATATTAGTGATTAATATCAGTACTTGAATGTCTTTTTCTTAGAAGAAAAGACGAAAGGTTTTGTTTATTTTTTTTTCACAAGATCTGTCGAGCAGTGGCCCTCCAAGAGCAAGATGCAAATAATGGCATCTGAACCCTAAGGCCTTGCAGTGCCACAGAAATATGCCCCACTTGGAAAACCCCAATTTCATTCAGGGTTCTGCCACTTCTCAGCAGTGGTACCTCACACAGGGTCACTTACTTATCTTTTTGAGCCTCAATTTCCTCATCCTTAAAACAGGATCTCATACCATACATGGCTGCCATTTATGCATTTGAGAGTGTATGCATGTGAAAGAAGGAACCTTGAAAAGGGACATGAACATGTGAGGAATTATCATGCCACAGAGAATATTTTGCTGCCACTACTCACACTTTGGCTCTTGATGGAATATAGAAGAAAATAATGCAAACCATCCACTTCCAGTGCACCTCCACAATTTTCAAGTGTGCTTTATTGTTCATCCAGACACTAAAAGTTGTTTATTAATCGATAAGCTGGGCAGAGTTGTTCATTTTTCTTAGGACATGATAGTCCTGAGCACTACTAGAGGAGAGAAATTGGAGGGGAGTCTGTTTATCCAAATGAGGCAAAGACTAGATTACTTCTGTCAGGGTTGCATACTGAAAGGCCTAGGCCATCTTCCTTGGTGTGAGAAACAACTCTCGTACAAGACAAGATCTTGTATTTTTCCCAAAATTTATCCCCAGGTGGTAAGTATTAAGCACTGGGTAACGGAGGAAGGGAGTCCAATAGACAGATAAACTTCAAAAGCACTAAGAAATGATCTTTTGAGGCCTTTACGCACAGAAATACCAGTAACCCGTGATTAATATTACAGGTGGTCTCTAGCCTCCCCTGGGTCTACTTAGAATTCTTCTACTTTTTGTGGTATAAAGGTGGTATGTGTTCAGTAGAAACCACAGCTTCGTATTTGGAATTTTGATCTTTTTCTGGGCTGCTGATAAGCAGTAGGATGCTCTCTGAAGATGCCAGGCAAAGGTGACAAGCTACAGCTCCCACTCAGCCACTGGTCACGGGGTTAAATGCCGGCACTCTGCAGTTCCCTGTGAGGCTGAGCTGTGAGACTGAGCTGTGAGGCTCAGTTAGCTACATTAAAGGCATCTTTGACTTTCGGTGTTTTCAACTCACAGCGGATTTTTCAGAACACTCCCCATCATAAGTCAGAACAGCATCAATATACGAAAGTAGAATCTAAAAAAAAAAAAAAGCCTTTTCAAGATTATTATTTCAGAAAACGCACAGCAAAGAAATAAGAAATATTCCGAGAATCAAAGGAATGATGCATTTTTCTTTTTAATCTGTAAAACACTGACAAAGTACTTTAAAATTTGACTTCCACTTGAAATGTATGTGCTAAGGGTAGAATCTGAATTCTGACTTAGGTTTACAGATGACATGTTCAACCTTCCTGTTGCTATTGAAAGAGAAAGACATATATATCTTTGACAATAATACATTGTGTCCATTCCTTGTGGATCCCCCCTAAGTCTGGAAGCAGGAATTATGAGGTGCTCTGTAATAATTGTTGACTTAATTAAAACAGTCAGCACCGTTGTTATTAGAGGTAAGATTTTGTATTTTCCAGAATTGTTCTATAGGAAGCAATGTTTGATTAGGGGTGGGGGGTGGGAGCCATGGCATTTGGATAGAGATGACACCATATTTGGGGCTGCAGTTCTCCCTTTATTGCAAGCCTGGTCACTGGTCACTTTCATGTCCTGGTCACTGGTCACTTTCACTGGTCCAAGTTTTCAGTTTTGCTTCCTGAACTGGGATAATGCCCTCCTCGGAGACAGGTTGGAAGATTCAAGGAGTGCCTCTTCATTGCAACCATCTAAAAGTAGCTAAGCCCTCTATTGCATGAGATGCAGGCTATCCCAGTTTATTTCTCACAAACACTGTGGGGTGCATTGGCAAACCCTTTGCACAGAAGGGAACCTGAAGTTATATGAGAGTCATAAGACTACCTAAGGACTCCAAGTTGTGTTATAGCCAAGTCTCTCTTCAGCTATAATGATGCAGCCATGTAATATACCTTTTACTCTGTCTGACTGCAAATTCCCGTCTGGATCTGGTCTCAGAGCCCTACTATTCACTCTACACCCAGGCAGAACTTTCTATATTTGATTATATCATCCCTCTAATAAAAACCCTTATCAAAGTTTCTTCTGTTCTGGATGTTCCTGAGAACATCCAAATACATTCCTTGCAGTTTGTGAACTACTTAAAGTCTTAAGCAAATTCTCTGTGTTTTTATAGATACCATTATTTTTTTTGCCAAAAGGGAGAGTAGCTCAGCAGATTTTGAGAGTTGTTCCTGGTCTCACCTGTGGGCTCACAGTCCTTGAGAAGCTCTAAACACCTCAGTGTGCCAAGGCAGTAATGAGCCCCCACTTCCTCTCTTCCTAGCCCTCCAGACTGAAACACTGAACCACTTGTACTTCTTTGTACTCACATCAAGTTGCTTGTAACTCTGACCCTTTGCTAGTCAGAATTCCCCACTTGACCTGGGTTGGGAGCATTTTTGCATGATTTTGGTGGTATCCAGCATATCTTATCACTTCAAGCCATCATAGTAATAAAACAAAAGTTCTACTTCATGAATTGCAAAAGTAGAACTACATACTGTAAAATAAATAAATATAGAAATTAAAACTCCCCTAGGATTTCACACCGGGGATGGGGGGAACCTTTAACAATATGCCCTTGCAGATTTTTTTCGTATCTCTGTATAGATCTGTAATTAAACAAATTATACTCACTTTACAAAAATGGGGTTTCACTTAGCATTCCTATTATGCAATTGAATTTGCTAAGGCTCATGCTGTTGTCACCTTCACAAGTTTGTACATAGAGATTTGTATCTTAAATGATCCTTTATGTGATCCATTTAATGGTTAGTTACATTGTTACTCTTTGTTCCTCTCTCAAATATAGCTTCTGTCATCAGTCTTGGTCATATAATTTTATATACTTATCTGAGTATTTCTAAATAATTTTCCTAGAAGTAGATAGCACATGCACAATTTAAAGTTTATTAATACTGGAAAGTCACTCATCCAATGTTCATATCTATGTATATGCCCAACAATGTACTCTGCTTCTTATAATTAGTCATGTGTGCTGTTTCTCCCTCCCACTTGAGTCCAATCATCTCCAGGCAAGCACTGTGCCTACTCTATCTTGGAAAGTCCCTACTGCTTGCAGATGTTACACAAAATAGACATTGTAAGAATAAGTGGTTAAACAAATAAGCAAAAGAATAAATGTGCGGGTTAAAGAAGTCAGTAGCCCGCATACTAACTGTATTGGGCAAGTAATATTTGCATTTCAGAGGATGCCTAGATCTGCCATTAATGTTTATCAAGTCAAAGAGTGAGTCTGGGGGATGGTCCCTTGTGCTGATGTTACCATAAATAGCCCTGTCTTGTTCTTTTGGGGACTCAATTTCCTATCTCACAATGAGGAAATTGATATGATTCTTCAGATCACCCAGTTGTATTTTTTTGTTACCTGATGCAGGCCAGAGTTTCTTTACATCTTTCCAGTCTCCAATCCAAATATTCCGACAGTGAAATAAAACTCCAGGGTAATGTTGGGCCCAACATCAAAGATTTCTCTATACATTTCAAAAAATGGAAAATTATTATAGAGAAAAGGCCATAAACAGTGAACATTCTCACATATGTTGAATAAGAATGTCTTACTTAGACATCACACAAATAATTAATGTCCTAAGTCTCCAAACAAGCAAAGCTAGTGGTTTTCCTCCCCAGTGCACACACTCATCTCTTGTTCAAGCTAATTACCTTGGTTGATTCTAGACTTCACCTAAAGGGGCTGTATCCTTTCCGCCTTTCAGAGTGGACACACAGGGCCTATGGGGCCTCCATCTATGCCTCCTTCATTCCGCCCAGAAGATGAGCTCGAGCACCTAACCAAAAAGATGCTGTATGACATGGAAAATCCACCTGCGGATGAATACTTTGGTGAGTGGGGTTTAGCGCTGACTTCTAAAGTAAATGTCCTATTCCACTTTTCTTACTAAATAGTGTCATCATCTCTGCTGATAAAGTATTTGAGTCTGGATACATGAGAGTTGATGTGTACGCACACATCACTGAGTAATTGTGAGGATTGTGTTAGATACTATCATAAATGGGAAACTACTTAATTTGAACTATAATTGCCTTGGTTCTCAGTTTCTTGAGACACACTTTATTTCTTTATTGAAGCCAGTGCTAGGAATCTAACTCAGAGTCTTGTGCATGCTAGACAAGCACTCTACCATTGAGCTACATCCATAGCCCGTAAATATGATTTTTAAGATTTAACTTTTGACCATTTGTTAGCTATCCATTAGGGAAAACAAATCAGATTTCTGTGTACATTCAAGTTTCTCACTGTTCTAAGAGTCATGTATAGAATATGGAACTGTGATCTCAACTCCATACTCTCAAATCTTTTCCTTGTCCAAATTTAGGTGACGATGTTCCCTTTGTATTTTTAACTTCCTCCTTCCTTAAAACTGCAAATAACTAAGAATAGTTAATTCTTCCAGTCCATTAGTAGAATACAAAATTATGAATTATATGCCAATTACAAGGTACCATGGACACATAATTTGTCAGAGTGGTTGTAATGGTTCAAAAGCATTAAGACAAACACGCAGATAATTACTAGTCTAGTTAAGAAGTGGTAATAGCCATAAGAAGGCTAAGGTCAGATGTTACAAATTTTAAAAGCTCAATCAGGAACATCAAGAATGTTTTATAAAAAAATTGGTGGCACTTAAACCTGGACCTTTCAAACCAATGTCTCTCAAATTTTCTACGGTAAAGACTGTTTTCCTTCTCATCTATTGGAGACCAATGTTTTTGCAGCATATAATTAAAATTAATTACTAGGAAAATAAATTAAAAATATAAAATACCAAAAAATACAGTGTGAAAAACCAAATTTTATTAAATTTGAGAGATTAAAAAAAATTACGCAAGCTGTTATAGGAGGTTTTAGACACTCATTCTCTGTTTCTTCGCTTGTCTCACCCCAGGATGACAAACATTTCTTAGTGGTCTGAGGACCACTTTTTGAGTAGTTGTTTTAAGGACATGTGGAGAAAGACCATTTAGGGTGCAATTTGAGTAAAGGCTCAAAGGTGGGAAAATTGCACAGGGCTTTTGCTTCTTCAAATATTTCCTATTTTCCTGTCTTCCCCCTTGCTTCCTATTTGGGAATATGTAATTAAAGGTAAACTAAGGGCACTGGCCCAAAGCCGCATAGTGAATGGAGTGGGAGGAACTGGGATGTGAAAAACATGGCCTTTATTTATATGCAGGTGGCAGTGTAGCTTAGCCGAAGAGCACATGATTGGGAATACAGAAGTCTACTTCTAGTCCCTCTGTGCCCACGGCTGGCTAAGCACTATGAGCCTTCCCCTCATCTGCCGGAGCCCCATTTCCCACCTTGGTAAATCAAACATGTACAGCAAATATTCTCTAGCTTTTCTTTCAAAACTAGTAAATTCACTAGAGAATCAGTTATGAATCCAAAGAAGCATAGCAATAAAGATGAACATTAGTTGATGGAGATTGGCACAAATGCATGGATAAGAGTAAAGCACAACAAAAAGCCAAAGGAGGTCTCTAGTTATATGAAAATATACTAAAAGTCTATCATGCTCTTGTCATTACAGTGGGAGGAAGGTATATAAACTTTTAAAAAAGCAAAGCATGTTAAAAATGAAAAATAAGGTCTCTGAATTTGAATAGATTAAAAATGAAAAACTGATTTCCAAGTGTATATGCTTCAAATATAGCAACGAAATAAATACAATGAAGAAAATGGACAGTGACTGTATTAATGAAGACTTGTTGAACATTCTGGGTAACAGATAAAAATTACTACCTCTGTGTTCAGGAACTGTCATAGCTCTACTATGTACTAGTTTAGAAAACTTGAGCAAATTATTTACTCTCTAAACATTTATTTTTGTTTTATCTATAATATGGAAATAATATCTATCTTATACTGTTATTGTGAGTAATGAATGAAATATTTATAGAAAGCATTTAGCCACGTTCTTGGCATGTAGAATATGCTCAGTAGTCAAAGTTCTCCAATGCTCTTGAGGCTTGCAGTTTATTTAAGAAAATAAGATATGCCCTTTAAAAACCCATCAATAATACTTGATTTAAATTTAAGTTCTTAGCAACAGTAGAACATGTGTCACTAACTGGTAAATAATCATTGCCAAATGGAGATTACTAACCATGAGGGAAATTTTTTAAAAAAGGAAGATGGCTAACTTTTATTGAGTGTTTATGATATAGCAGCACTATTTTATGTACTTCACAGAAATTAACTTTATTTCATCCTTACAGAAAAACAACCCTGAAAGTAGATGCTGTTATCATTTCCAGATTAGAAAATTAAGGTGCAGAAATATTAAGCATTTTGCAGCTAATAGTTGCAGCAGGACTGTATTAGAATCCAGGCTCAAGGCCTACATCTTTAAATACCACAGTGTAGGAGAAGGGGAGAGTTAGCCAAGCTGCACATTTAAAAAAGAGTTTATGAAGCCAGATGCCATGGTGCATGTGACTCAGGAAGCTGAGGCAGGAGGATCACAAGTTCAGAGCCTGCCTCAGCAATTTATGGAGGCCCTAAGCAGCTTAGTGATACCCTGTCTCAAAATAAAAAATAAAAAAGGGGTGGGGATATTGCTCAGTGGTTAAGCACCCATGGGTTCAGTCCCTAGTACCAAAAAAGAAAAAGGTTTATAAGGAGCCTAGCTTCAGAAGATGGTAAATAAGGGATAGATACTCTCTTCTGAGAACACAAAATAAACAAAATATAATTTGAGTCAGGATTGATGAAGGAGAATGTACTTTTGTGGAAAACATCCAAAGGCATACACCCTCCTGGGTAATGCTGTATGAGTCTTAACCTTTAAAATGTGCTTAGACAATTCACAATAGTCAAACTATGGAGCCAGCCTAGGTGTCCATCAACAGATGAATGGATGAAGGAAAGGTGGTATATATACACAATAGAATTTCTCTCAGCCAAGAAGAAAAAAAAAATATGTCATTTGCAGGAAAATGAATGGAACCTAGAGATCATCATGTTAAGTGAAGTAAGTCAGACTCAGTAGACCAAGGGTAATATGCTTTCTCTCACATTTAGAAACTAAAAAGAAAAAAGGAAAAGAAAGGCAGGTGTTGATCGCATAAAAATCAAAGGGAGATAAGTAGCTGAAAAGGGACCAAGAGGTGGGAGGTGGGAAAAGGAAAGGGGAAGTATTGAGAGTGATGTTGGCCAAATTATATTGTTCTATTGTACGCATGTATGAACAACAACAAATCCCATCATTATGAACTAGTGCACCAACAACAAAAAAAAAGTGGAAAAAAATTTAAAAATTAAAAAAAAAGTACTTAGAGCCTAGTAGGATCTGTGTAGAGTTGTGGTGTTTTATTATAATATAAGACAGAAAATGACAGTTGATTCAATTAAAATGCAGCCAATGTTGTTGGAGGATTCAGAAAAAGAAGAGGAAACATCCAGAAGCAGGAGTGGAAAGGTGTTCATGAAGTTGTTAGCCTCTGAGTCAGTCTTTAAAATCAAGCTAGTCTTTAGAATTAAGCTAGAAAATAGGAAGATAGGAGAGAAATGAAGTCATTTTTGATAAGGGGAATTTTAACATACCAAGGAAGAAAACCACTGGAGTGAAGTGCCCATGTGGGAAGTAGCAAATTTTGTGGGAAAACATTGGTGAAATAGATCAGGACCTATCTGTAAAAGGCTTTCAAACCCTGGCTGAAGGCTAAGGACTTTACAGTCTGTAACAAGTCGTTGCATATTGCTGAGATGCATACCAGGGGGTCTGTCCCATCCGTAGTGGTTAAGACCATGGACTCCCAGCCAGAGTGCCTGAGTGGAATACCACTGTACCTTTTACTGGCAACTTAAAGTCCAGAGGCAAAGGACATTTTCGCAGAACCATTATTTACTGTTCCACTTTTTAAATGCTTCCCATGAAATGTCTCTGTGTCTGCCGCTTTGCTAGGCCATAGTGCAACACACATGCAAAGCTGTTCCCTCAGGGGGCTCACAGGCTCCTGGGACAGGTGGGAAAGACTCACAAAGATGGGATTTCAGTGTGGATGTCAGCTCTGTGTTGAGTGTGACTTAGGTGCCACATGAGGATGGAAGAGATGTTCTCTATGTCTGATACATCTGTCTGAAGACAAGAGAAGGAAGATTACTTAGCATTGTATTTGGGCCAGGAGGGCTTGACCCAACAGACATGGATAAACTCCTCCTTTGCTCTCTATCTGAATTTCACATTAGGCCTATTTGGGGCTGAAAATAGCACTGCCAACCAAGTACCACCCTTTAAAAAAAAAAAAAAAAAAAAAACTTCTCCCTCTCAATACCATACCCAACCCCAACCAAGTCCCATTGCCTATTTTTTTTAATCCATCATTTTTATTTAATACTGGAGTTTTCATTGAAACAGGAGCTGATTTGTTGAAGCTTATCGTGTGCTTTCAGGTCAAAGATCTCTAGCTAGACTACTATATAGTAGCTAGATCTATCTCTATCTACACTAGCTGCTTCAGGGAGTCAGTGGGAATTACTTATAAGTGGTGTCAGTAAAGAAGGCTCCCTCTGGTCATGTCTCTTACTTTCTGTGGCACCGGTTTTTTTCCCCTGTAAGTGGCATGATTCATAAATATATTGCTATTTTTTCCTTAGTGAGCCTCTTATTACTTGTAATCATTTTTACTTGTATTTGAAGAATATTATAATTATGGTATGATTAATAGAATTGGGAGGGGTTTCAAAAAATCACCTCACAGATGATTTAAGTACATAAGAGAAAAGGTACCTTTACAGTAGAGAGGGCTACTGGAAACTATCTAAATCCAAGTGATGAAAGTTAGCATCACCCGTATGGGGCAGAGTGCCATGTGCCATACACATCACCTGTGTAGTTGTCTAGCTGAAGTATGAAACTGCCATCCAGCCATTAGGACATGTTAAAAACTCAGACAATGGGACATTGCTTAAGAAAACTATCATGAGTTCTTCAAAGTTGTCTGTATGGGCTGGGGCTGTAGCTCAGCAGTGGAGTGCTTGCCTAGCATGTGTGAGGCACTGGGTTTGATCCTCAGTACCACATTGAATAAATACAATAAAGCTATCATGTCCATCTACAATGAAAAAAAAATAAAGTTGTCAATGTAGACAAAGACTGTTCTAGATAAAAAGAGACCAAAGAAACATGCCGCTTAAATGCAAGCATGAGTCTTTGATGGATTCTGTATGAACAACAACAACAAAAACCTATAAAGGATTTGGGGCAAAGTTAGAGGATTTTTAATATAAACTGTATGTTGGAAAACACATCAATTTTTATTTCTTGAGTGCGTAATGAAAAGTATATTGCAGTTATGTAAGAAAATATCCTTGTTTTTAGGAGTTTTGTGTTGTAGTATAGGGTAGAGTGTCAGTCATTATGTCTACAACCAACTTTGAAATAGAGATAGAAAGGGATATGTAGAGAGAGGTAGAGATAAATGTGAAGAAAGTGGACTCACCTCAAGTTAAAACCCAAGATGCTGTAAGCATGGACTTACAAGGACACTCCTCTTCCCCAAAAATGTATTGAAACCTGTCACATATTAATTATCTTAAGAATTAATCCTTGTGTGGATAGAGTGACATTCCTACGATCTTCTAAACTTGCTTTCTTAATGACTACAGTGAGTCTTTAAAATCCCCTTTTCCATATATCTATTTCCTTACCAGACACATGTGTTCCTGTTCTTGGCAGATGAGGATCATGGCAGGGTGACGACACTGGCTGGTATTTACCTAAAACTCCACCGATTAAAAGCCCAGTCCCAGCTGCTATATGATTAACAGATCTAGCAATTCATTTTGCTGATGAGGAAACAGAGATTCAGGGAGGCTCAATGAATTGTTCAAGGTTAGGTAGCTGATGATTTCAAGATTTGAACACACTTATGATTTCTTTTTCATTCTGATTCTTTACCATTATAGGAAGGCTAAAGCTGTCAGCTCAAACCATCCACAAATGACTCTTTGGATATCATATCCTCCTTTTCTTTCTTCAAGGGAGAGTCAAAAGGACCACTTATACCCTAGGCTATGTTTTGTATTCTGGACTTCAATGGCTCCGATGATTATTTCACCTGTCTTTAACATCCCGAATTACATGAGAGCACACTTAACAGGCTTTTTGCCATACCTCTGATATGTACCTTAGATATGTACCTTAGATAGCACCTACAAAGCTACCTCATCAGCCTTGTTAGCTCACTGTAGTTGACTGGGGAAAGGCAAATCACTGAGAATCATAAGTCATTCTTTTTTGTCAAATCAGAGCTTATTAAAATATCACAAGCAAGAACCCTCAAGTGCATCTCAGCAGGGTCTATATTTAAGTGATTTGAAACGGTGCTAGTTTTAGTGTTTCCATGTCATTCCCTGTACATCTTCATTATAAATTGGGAACATTATCTACTATATCATTAGGTAAATGCGACAGAGGGTGAACCATGGTAGAGCAATTAGTTGAGTCCTGTCTTCCAAGGAAAGATAAAGTCTCTATGTTGCTCACATTTACTATCTACTCAGATATTTGTTTTGGTTTTCTAGATTTCTTTACATTGACAAGGGTGTCAATAAGCGGGGCTCTAAACTCTGCCCTATAGTGGGCAGGGAGGAAACACAGAAGGAAGTTGGAGGTAGGGGAAAACTCTTCTCTAATTGAGTGAACCAGGCACTGGGCCTTTAGTCCAGCTGATTTGTAGCTAAGCCACAGGACTTGGCTCAAGTGCTTACATCTTGGTTCAATCTATTTTCTTGGAAAACTAGAAAACTATGTTTATACTTGAAGAGATTCTCAATTCTAGTGATAGATGCTTAGAATGAACGAGTGGTAATGAACTATAACTTGTTATAATTTAGGGCAAGTTTAGAATTTAAAAGAGGAGAGGGAGAATTTTTTAATTAGCTATTAAAATGAATGGGTATCACTGCTAGAAAATAGGGAAGCCTACATTGCTAGTTGCCAGCTCTGAAGCTTATCTTTTCCAGGAGGTTTTGAGGGGAAAATATAAGGAAAGCTGTGATCATCTCTCACTAACCTTGAGACATCTCTTTAAAATTACCCGAGTTTTCCCTGTTGACACAGAGCTTCTAACTTCTGTGCTTTCATTCATCTTTAAGGAGAAGCATGTTTGTATGTAAAAGCTCCCATATGAATATGCCCGTGACCATGGCATGATTTTCATTAGCAGTATTCTGGCTGAGACTAAACTAGGTTTGTGAAACCCAAGGCTGAAAACAACACTGTTGGAATACAGTGTCTCTGGAAGTGGATGTTATAATAATCTGAGGATGGACTGAAAATATCTGACAGCATATTTTTAAGCATGAAACCATAATTATCTTGGCATTGTTTATATGGTGTTGTCTTGTTCCTTCTTGTAAAAAAAATGAAGTGTGTGATTCTTAAAATTGTTTAGTGAGCTATTTGAAGAATCACTATGCTTTCAGAGCAGCACTAGGTAAATTCTCTTCACAGAACTTGGCATTTATCTAAGAGAATTTGTTTATTTCTGAGCATTGTTAGTGGGGAATATTGAGATTTTTTTTTTTTTTTTTGCATAAAGCCAGGAGATTGTTCTAGTAGAGCTAGATTTGAATCTTCCAGAGGGCAGCTGGATGGAAGAAGGAGATAGGAGGCATCAGGGACATTGACACATGCCAAAGGCTCAAGAGAAGAAAGGAGTGAATAGGAATGTGCTATCATTACTTTAATGGAAATCCCAACTCACCATACTTGGTGCAAGTTATTTTCTTAATGGAAATGAAAATGGAAGCTCAAAGGACATTCATGAATAGAAACAGACTTTCCATAACAAAAGGGACAATAGTGCATTTCCTCCCTATACTAGTTGGAAAATAGTTGACAAGTGTGTATGTCTAGAACACTTTGACAAAGATACTGAAATGAGGAGCTATCGTTTGAGGTACAGTTGAAGATATTTAAAAAAGGAGGAAGCTTCAAGCCCTGCTTGATTATTATTGGAAGACTGCCATATGTAAAAGGAATTTGACTTAATATTTGTGGTTCTAAAATTAGCAACGTAGGCATGGGAGAGGGAGTTGGAAAATTTCCATTCAGAATAGTGAAAGGACTTTTTTTTTTTTTTTTTTTTTAAATAGACAAAACAAAGTCCTTGGAAAAATCTGGGCCAAAACCCAATAACCCTTTCTTGGTGAAGATAGTGAAAGGTACTGAAACAACCAATGGATGATAAGATTATATTTCACAGCTACTGTGTAACTCTGATATTCTGTGACTTAGGCATCTAAGTGGCTTGGGAGTCAGCCCCTATATCTAATTTTTAGTCCTATCCCCCATATCCCAATTGTCATTGTTAGAGCTAACATATGATGCTTTCAAAGTTCTTTTATGTTTTTCATGTCATTTGAGCTAGATGGCAGCCCTTCAAAACAAGCAGACAGTATATTTATCCCCATTTGGCATATGAAGAGACCCAAGTTCTGAGTGATTAAGAGGCTCTCTACTCCCCAGGAACCCCCACTTCCCCCACATGTCATAGAGCCAGTAAGTAGCAGAATTGTACTGCATCCCAGGCCTACTGACTTCAAATTCTGATCTCTCTCCATCATGTTGCCAGATCGATCATAGACCTTAAGATAGATCAGTTAACATACTCTGTATTTTAGTGTTTTATTTTGTACAAGGAACAATGTGATTGCTTTGAAAAGTGCTTGGAGGGTCTTAACTGAGAGGTGCTAAGTAATTTGTACTTCATTGTTTTTATTGTTATGGGACAAGAAAATGATTTCCAACGTGTTTCTGTCAATTACAAACTGGGAAATGACTCCAGGTGGGGAGCTGTCTTCGGTACAGATTGAATCTGAGGCCTTAAGAATCGTGTTTTCACAGATAAATGACCTAATTAATTAAAACCCCCAAAGCCACAATGGAAGAAAAATTAGAAAATGAGTGGTTTAAAGAAAAGGTTGTATTGATTTGGGGAGGGGGGAACGTGGGTTTCCTGGTTTTGTTTCTCTCCAGCTTTTCAAGGTATCTGTCGGTCATAGGAATAGAATGTTTTGTAGTTAATGAGATATGGTAGGTATATTTCCTTTTGCGGTGGTCACTTCTGGTAAAATGTTTGCTTAGAGTAGTATATGTTTACAGCACTAAATAAATAATAATCCTAACCATTTTATGTACTCCATCCTAGCACACGTAAATTTTTAATTAATTTGGCTAGTATGTTTTTAAGCATTGATGGGATCCTAGACTTTAGTAGTAAAGAAGAATTTAAAAGTTATCTCAGATAACTTTTTATTTTCCAGAAAATTAAAGCCCAAATGAGTCATTCAAGGTCATATACCTGTGGGAGTATTTTGAAAACTACAGCTATAATTTTCTTTCTGAATAAAGAATAGAAATTAGTCTGATGGTAGAAAGAGGATGAGAGGGCTATTTACAAAGGTGAAGAAGTGGGCTGGGTCTGTTATTTTTGTAGATTCAGACCTGAATACACTTTATTCAAACTTGGGTAAGAACACATTGCCCTTAAAGTAATAAAAGAATATCAATAACTTGTTAGTGCCTATGTATATCTATTTCCCCAAACTCCATAATTTTCAAATACAAATAAAACAGAGATTCCAATATCATTTTTCTCACAGTCTCTATCAAGTGTATATACTTTTAATACTTACCATCTTCTCTACTAGAATGCAAGCCTCAAGAAGAGAAGCAGTTATTTTAGTTCTCTGTAGTATCCCCATCCCTGTTCCTTGAACAATACCTGGCCACACAGGACGTTTCATAGGGCTAATGGATTCATGAACTACTACATGAAAATCGTGAGCAGGCATTCCCATTTCTTGTGACAGGATGTGGTATATACTAAAATGCAGAGAGGAAGTACTTCATTTATTTAACAGGAATTTATGTATCACTTTATAGATCATAAACTGTTAGAGCTGGTGGGGATCTTAGAGACTAGGAAAAACCCCTGAGAAGATGAAAATAAGTTTTAAAGGATCATAAGTTACTAGTTAGTGACAGACTCATGAAAACCCTGGGTGTATCTCTCTCTCTCTCTCTCTCTCTCTCTCTCTCGATGGCGATTGAACCCAGAGCTTTATATATGCTAGGCAATCTTCCTTCTAGTTTTTAATCACTTAAGGGAGCATTGGAGAATCTATATACAGCAGAATAGAATATGATTGCTACATTCATTGAACTTAAGTTAAAATTAGATTAACACCCTTGGATTAGATCTCTTTTTGCATGTGCCTTCAAAAAAATTTAGGGATTGATTTGGTAGATGGAGTGGTTACATGATTGAGACTTTATTTTTTAAGTACTAGATCACATTTTTCCCTACTCTGAATTTGGTTTGTAAATCTTGATTCCCAAGACAGTCTCTTAATGATGCAGTTTTCTCCAATTCTAATAGAAGGGGGTCAAATGAACAGGGTATCACACTAAAAGAAACACTTTTTCTCCCCATGTTTATGTGAGTTGTCCATAGCAACCAGTCCTGAAAGGTCACCCACTTGAATTTGACCCCTTCTAGGCCATGAACCACCACCCACAACTCCCATATATGGTGTTTTATACAGTCTTGATACAAACAGTAGCTATCCACTCATCCAGTTACATTTGATCACCATGTCTTAATCAGAAGAATGGAAAGTTGAAATGAGGCTGGGGTTATGGCTCAGTGGTAGAGTGCTCGCCTCTCATATGAAAGTCACTGGGTTCGATCCTTAGCACCACATCAAAGTAAAATAAAAGTATTGTGTCCATCTACAACTAAAACAATCAGAAAAGAGTTTTTTGGTTTTTTTTTTTTTTTTTAAAGAAAACAAAAGAAGAAATGAGACTCCTACTGCATAATTGAACATTCATTGATTGTTAACTGTGGAAACAAATTTGAAATTCTGGGAGAGAAAGCACTGGTGGTGCATGCATTGCATAAGGTAAAAAGGTTTCAGTTAGTGTGTTGTGTAGGATTATGTACTGAGACGTGGACAGAGCTGAGACCTGAGCCTACAAGTGCTAATTATGCATTTTCTGATCTTAATGCACTTAACCGAGAACTTAACCCTTTTCCCCTCCAAACCGCCCTTCCTTCCCACAACCTGCACTTTCCCCTCCAAACCACCCTTCCTTCCCACAACCTGCACTTTCTCTAAAGCACACAGATGATTATCTCCTTCCAGACTTTGAAGTGACATTAGAATTGTCAGAGGCATAATTAATTGACTGTCAGCAAAGCCATTGTTTGAACATCTGTGGAGTTCTACTTGGTAGGCATCTGTTGTACTTTTAATTGAGCAGATTCATTCATCTACAAATATTTACTGAGTGCCTACTATACACCAATCATTGTAGTGTGTACTTTGGGAGATGATGGACATGAAGTAGCGCAGTGGCCAAGGAGCGAAGCCATTTTTTAAGTCCTTTAGTGCCAAGGGCTTTGATGCGGAACAAATTTCACAATTGGTGCTAGAAAAATTCATTCCTCTCCATCCAGCTTTAGGGGATTCTGCCACAGCACTGGCTGACCTGTGCAGTGGGAAATGCTAAAGGGTTCCCATCTGAATCCTACAACATAAAGACAGAGTAGTTGCACACTGCCTATAGTTCTGTTCCCAAAAAGATAGTTCAATGCTTTGAAAGAAAAACAAGCAAACCAAAGCCAAAGCCCCTAAAACAGGAATTCCCAGAAGCTGCTCCCAGTTAACGATTGTATCCCGATTCTCCCCCTGATCGTGATTCTGACTTGTGTCATGCTGCCTTAAATTTCAGATTCACTGCAGTACTGCATGGCTCTGTTCTCAGTCCTCATTTGATTCTCTGTCATCCTTCACTTTGTATGAGTTCTGGACCTGACCCCACTCCTACATGGCAATAAACATCATTTGTTAAAATTCAGTAAGAGATTACAGCAACACTGCACAGGGGTAACTTGCTGAAGAAGAAGATGCCTTGGTCATGAGTGATGGAAATGAGCTTTTAACCTCTATTGAGTTTCCCTTACTCTCCTGTCCAGCCTTATAATCATGACAAAGTTAGAGGCACCTAGAAGTCATTTAGCTTGAGAGCTCCCCATTCTTCAGTCCTCAAAGGCACTTTCATAATTCTTACAATGTATAAAAACTACCCATACTATTATTTGCTAGATATTTTTTAAATCAATTAATTTTTAAATCTACTTTAGTCTTCATACATGTCAATAATATACATAATTTGGTTTTGTGGCTTAAATAGTAATTGCTTTATTCCCTGAAAAATATTGGATTAAATACTTTTTAAATTTAAAGTGTTCATTCATGAACCAGCTAAAGTTTAAAATATTGAGAAATGTGTGTATCATTTAGCAAGACAGAATGATGGGAACCCATGGTAGGAATGAGGTCCCCGATATTACCTGTTGAGAACGTTGTACAAAATAGACATTTTTTGGATACATGGAGTCTTCAGATCATCATTCTAGGCAGTAAGATAGTACAAAGATCCTGTGTCGGCCTTCAGAGGTCCTCAGGGCCTCACAGGTCCCACTGATTCGCTATGACATCTTAGGGCAACTCCTTTTTCCTGGGTCTTATCTCTCATATTAGGAGATTAAACTATATAATCTTTTATTATCCTTTTGCCCCTAATTTTTTTTTTGCCTCAAACACTTTCAGTGTTTTTTCCTCTATATATACTATAATGTATATGGATTGGAAAAACAGCTCCTCCATGTAAAATTACAATACTGCTTGCTTCAGAGTCTCAAAGAAGAATTGGCAGGAAAAAAAGAATTATATTTCCTGGACCTTTTTATGTTCTGCTTGGTACTGTTCCCTGCTTCCTGAGGTTTACGAGGAAGTTCACTGCATTGAAAGCAGCTTTGAGTGCCAGTTAATAAAAATAAAATAGGACTGTAGAATATGATAAAGAATGCCAGACTCTAGTGTTGGATGTATAGCAATACTCTATTTAAGGATTTCCTGGGTCAATAATGTTGTTCACTAATGGTACTTGGCACAGGTAAGTGATATTAATATTGGTACCCATTAATGTGGCAATGGTATTTAGTGTAGATGTTACAACCCTATCATAAAAATGAATAATTCATCTGTTGGTAGATGGCATAGTGAAATGAGCACTGGACTTGGAATCAAGAAACCCAAGTATATATCCTTGTGTCCTCTCTCTGTGACATTGATAACATTTGATCTTCGTGGTATTCTTGGACCTTTTTTTTTTTTTTTGGACATATTATTGAAAACCATTCTTTTAGCAGTCTTCAGATTAGGATTCTTTTGCCAGAAAAACTAACTTATCCAGAGAAAGGTTAAGAGATAAATCCAGGGCTGGCGATGTAGCTCAGTGGAAGGGCACTTGATCAGCAAATGTGAACTCCTGACTTTGATCCCTAGTATATGAGGGGGAGAGAGAGAGAGAAATATATGTGTAAATCTTTTCTAAATTATATACAGAAGACCAAAACTGTAAGAGATGTTAGTATTTCCTCCCCAGGCAACATCTGGTTTGATTTATGCCATATATGATTAGTATATAATAAACATTTCTCTGAATCCTTAATGGTTGTGTTTGTCTCTATTTGAATTAACACTTTGTGTGTTCTTATGATGTTCTTTTGTTATTGCAATATCATTAGAGAATATAAAAAGTGTTTTTCAGTCATTGTGTGTGAGAAAGCAACACACCAAGATATACCACAATGTTCTCATTTGCTGAGCAAAGTACTCTTGCTTTTTAATGTGGAATGCAAAAGAACTAATTGAAAAAAGACAAAATGAATTTTGACTCAGATTGTACTGGATGAATCATAACCTACTTTCTCATCAGAGATATAAAGAAAAAATTAAAGAAAATAAGCCACCACAAAGCTTTACTGTCAGTGTCAGCATAATCAATACAGAGTGTTTTTCAATAGAACAAAGAGTCCATTTCTACTAAGCTGAGAATTGTAGGTAGTACAAAAACCTAGTTAATTTTTTGTTTGTGAATAGTCATCCGAAATTGTCTTTTTTCTGCCTGGTTAAAACATTCCAATCTTAGAGTTTTGGGCCCATCAGTCATCATTGCCCCAACCATTCAGAAACCTACCTTGATCTCCATTGAACAATTAAAGGCCAGTCAGAAATTAACCTCTCTATTGAACATTTGCTCTCAGTGTTAGTTTGCCAGGTGATACGGATCAGGGGAATAGCAAACCAACAGAAACCTGGGGTCAGGGTGGAATTGCTGCTTTCTTGAACTTCAATGACCTGGGGGTACTGATGTGATTAATGAAAACAAAGTGAAGACTTTGCCCTTCTGGATTCTAGGACCAGATATATGATCTATTTGGCTTGTGAATGTTGCTTTTAAAAATGTATTGAACTAATAAAAAGACACTATAACCTACCCTTTGGAGAACAATTTCCAAGACACTGTAAACTACCCTTTAGAGAACAGTTTCCAATTTTTTTCTCACTCGTGTCACTATTGTATTTTTTAAAAAATATTTTTTTAGTTACAAATGGACACAAAACCTTTATTTTATTTATTTATTTTTATGTGGTTCTGAGAGTCGAACCCAATGCCTTACACATGCCAGGCAAGCACTCTATCACTGAGCCACAACCCCAGCCCTCCCTGTTGTATTTTATCCATAGCTGTTAAGGCCTTTATTACTCTCATACATGTTTCCGTGTTTATCTTTTACACTGTAAGATCACTGGGAAAAAAAAATTAAAAAGACCACTTCTTTCTTACCTTGCATTTTCCTGCCTCTCTAACATTCAAAATGAGGAACTAAAGTTTGTGGATTTTAAAACTTCCCTCAATGCCATTCCATCAAGATCTTTATTTTACAATAAGTTTCTCCATTATGATTTTATGTTAAAAACTGACACTATTAGTTCTGTTTAAAATAAGAGTAGCATGTATTGAACATTTAAAAAATATCATGAATTTCACTTGCCTTAATCATGTGTCTTAACCATAACCCTATGAAGTAGGTACAGATGAAAAAAACTAATGCAAAGAGAAATTAAGTAGTTTTCTAAGGGTATAGCAATTGGAATTACAATTTGAACCCAGAACTGAGCCTGGGCCTTAACCCCTACATACAGAATACCCATAACTATAGTTTACAGAAAGTTAGATAACTGAGGTCAGCAAAAAATTAGATTTTTAAGATCTGTGCTTATTGCATGACTTTTCTGCCAAATCATATTCCATTGCTCCCTCTACTTCTCTTTGGGAATTTTTTTTTAAAGGAAAGATTTGATTTCTACTGATTGAATGGTCACACCATTGACCAGACAGCAGATAAAAATCCAGATATGCCATTGCTGTGTTTATACTATGTTGGATATCTACAGGGCCATGGTCTTCAAGGCTTTTCTACAAGGGTAATAGTGCCTACCTTGTCCACTTACTCCAATTGCTGAAGGCAATACTCTTTTTGTTAATAGCACTTGACATGTGTATTTCCATTCCTGTGTTCCTTCTTGAGCTTGATTGGACCTGGTCATTGTAATTTTAGCAATGTTTTTGCTCAGAAACTCCCTTCTCCCCATACTTTGTCCCAATCCAGTGATGCCTTCTTTAACACATGGAAATAGTTTTGATTTTTAACAATCTATCATAGTGCTGTCTTCTAATCTGGTGAATCTTAGAAAAATCAGGTCTAGTCTCACTGCCAAGATGGAAATGAAAGAGAGCAAGGAGAAAGGAACTCATCTTGAAAATAAGGTCAGCCCATTGACATCTCATCAGGCAAAAGAGTTCAAGGCAATAGCTAGCAATTGGCTCGCTCAGTCGGAAGTTGATGCTATTTTAGGCCATCAGCAGGAGTGTCAATGTATCTGTGAATTCTGGCATTTTATTTCATTAAGGTGGTTCAGGAAGCCAGACACTGATTAACTGATTCTTCGACTTAGTTCCCACTCCTAATTTTGGATGTGTGGTGTCTTCAGGCAGCTGTTGTGACACCCTACTTCTAAAGAAAACTTTCCTTGTGCCTCTGAAGCAATCCTGGGAACAGTTTATCCCACATCCTACTGTTCTGGATCCTCTAGTGCTCAGCATCTCTGGTAACAGGTGACATGGGAGTGCCTTTGCTTCTGGATCTTCTCTGGCATATCAAGGAAATACAATTCAAGTGTGTGCATCTAATTGCGATCCAAATTTGGTGCAATGGCCATATTCTCACTGATAACCTAGGCTTAAGATGGACTTTCATTTGGAGATCCCATAAGAAGATACCAGTAGAAGGAATGAGCTCAGCTTTGCATTCGCTTTGGAGGTCAAGAGAAACCCTAGACAGGTCACAAGATTTATTTAGGTAAGACTAGAAGAATTCTAGGTTTGTGGTCATTGGTAAGGATTTGGGATCTGATTTTATGTGTAAATGTTCTTTAAATGAGAAGGGTAAGGATTTATAGATGGGAACTCTCTGGTGTTCTTTATTCCTTCATTCATTTATGTATCCAATAGTTATTGAAGGCCTACTATGTGCCAAGCACTATGTCAGGTTCTTCCATTCAACATTAGACTACAAAATAGAGAAGTGATTACAAATTATTCAATTATAGTATGTAAATGTATTATTGGAATTTGCTGATACCATGGAAGGAAAAAAAACTTACAATGACTTACTAGGATTGGAAAAGTAGAGAAGCGTTTTTTTCATATAGATGATGTTGGGGCTGAATGTTAATATAATTTTCTAGGTAAACCATGAACTCAAGAGCATCGCAAACAGTTCAGTTGAAATAGAGCCAACAGAGAACTGGAAAAAGTATAGCACAACTGAAGAATAGGGTATGGGAAGGAGAAAGGAGAATCAAAGGAAGATCATGGCCAGATCAAAATCACTTTGTATTTTCTACTAAGAGTCTAGGGCCTTTCTGAAGACCCTGAGCATCCCTGAAAGGTTTAAACAGAAAAAGGACAAGATACTGACTAAAGATGACTCTGGGTCCCAAAGAGAGAAGGTGTGGAGGGAACAGAGAGGATGTGGGAGACTGGAGATCAAGTTAGGTCTCCTTGGCACTAATCTAAAAGGACCATGGCCTGATGAAAGGCAGTCATGTTGTTTGGAGGGACTGCAGAGGGGGGCACCAGGGAAGAGTGGGAGGGATGGGTTAAGACTTATCCTTGGGCTTCTATCTTGGGTGAATAACCATCATTAAGTGAGATGAAAAAAACAGAAGTTCAGTAGTGATGACGCCATCAGTCTAAGATCCGTCCTGTTGGAAAGCAGTTTAGTTTTATTCATCAGTACTTATTGAGCACCCACTGTGTGCATGTGCTGTTCTAGGCATTAGTGCAAACCTCCATTATGGGCCTTATATTCTAGAAATGAGAGAAAGATAACATGTAAATAAGTAAAATATTGAGTGTGTCAGATAGTGGTGTGTCACAGGGAAAAATTGAGCAGCAAAAGAGGATAGTAAATGATACAGCAGGGGTAGGTAGAAGTAGCCTGGTGAATAGCTGTGATTGTGATGTCCCTCTTGGCAAAACCTGGTCTGCCTAATTTTGTTTCCATTGCATTCTTTTGTTTTATAAATTATTTCTTTTTAAAGAAAGGAAATAAATAGAGCAACATAAACATTTATAAACACATGGATCTATACACAATAGTTTGTGTTGCCAACATAACACATGCCAGGAAAAAAAGAAAACAGCAGCTAAAACAGTAAAAATCAAGAGAGAGATGGGGGTGGGGGCTCTCCCACAGACTCCAATCCTTGTCATTTGAAAAGCTAGTTTGAATTAGAAATTCACAGAAGAGGACCTTAGATTTAATCCCAACTCCTTAGTTTTGGACATGAAAACTTCCACCAACAAGGAAATCATTTTTTCAGAGACCCCCAGGTCTAGCATTAAGATTTCCTATCAGCTTGTCTAGGGATCCTTTTCTTACCCACCATTCATGAGAGGCCCTCAGCTTGAAATCTGGGTCTTGGCTACTTGGAATTGAGTTTCCACTCTGCTCCAGGGAGCAAATTTTACCTCCCTTTGTACAGGTTTACACATTGTGTAGTAGCTATGATTATAGCAGTGTTTCTGGTATGTTACTTATTTACAACAGTGCTTCTCACACAGTGTTCAATAATTGTTCATCACATTGTTGCAGTATCAAGAGTATCAGAACATCATGATGTAAGTTAATTGGACTTTGTAAGGGTATAAACTTGAAACCAATCTCAAATGTTGACCATAGGTTATGTTAGTTCTTCTGGAACTTCTAGTTAAGGTGTTAAAATATAAACTAATTCTTCTTGGGTCCTTGAGTAACTATAAAAACATATTATAATTTGCTATTCACTTCATTCACAGAAGTTCTTAGACAGTCCAGACTGGGGTAGAGTTATCTGACATTCTATATCATAAATGGAACCCTAAGCCTTAAGCAGGGATTTTCTCATTCATCTTTGTACATGTGGTACAACTTCACCTCCTGAATGCTGACAGCCTTTTGCTGAATGCTGACTCTGAGCTGAGCCTCAAGTTGAACACTTTGACTGCTGACCATGCTTCATCCTCCCAGCAGGCAGTTATTCTTATCTGGATTTTACAGATGAATTAAGTCTTTGGACAATTGAGACTTTGTCCAAGGTCACACAGATTTTTAAGAGGCACAACCTCCATCTTTTTAAATCAAGTCTCTGTTTCTCTTTACTGAACAATGAAATATTTGCATTGAGGACACTTCTCTCAAGTAACTACTTTATTTTGCACTCAGTCTCCATCTTAGACTACTATCCTTTCTGTGCCATTGTCTCTACTGATACATGGAATTATGACATCATAGACTGTTGGGTCTGAAGGGACCTGAGTTTCTTGGTTCTCAGCATGAAGATTGAATCACCCACGGGAACTTTATCACTAGACAAACCCACACACCCACACACACCTACCTTGGGCATACACTGGGATTCTGAATACTGATACCACTTTAAACCCACCACCACTGAGAAAATACCATCACTCTGAGAAAATTTAGCTGAGTATGGCACATTTCCCTGTTGTGATGGAAAGGAAAAATAGGTTGAGAATTACTCATCAAGTTCTATCTTCTCATGGCACAGATAAGAAAATAAAACCATGGAGTGGCAACAATGTACACAAGATCACAGCTCCTTTATGACATATCTTCATGTAGAACTTGCATCTTCTAACTTTTGATGTTAGGCAGTTTTCTTGTTTATTCCACAAACACAGTAGAATGTACTGTGTTTCATTGAATGGTTGTAGAGGAATAGAAGATAAAGGGGAAAAGAGTGATTAATTTCCCTGGGATCCCATAGCACATCCTTTGGTCAAGAGAGGACAAGTTCATTATATTTTTCCAGTTTTCACCTATTCATTTTGGTCTAGTTAAGTAGCAACTCATCGTTTTCATAATAGTAGTTTTGTGGGTTACATAGCTTTTTGTATGTCTGTTTTCAATTTCTATTCCTTTGATAATAGAACAAATAGCAGAGATGGTGAAAACCAGCAAAAGAATTATCTCTAGATTTTGTGTTCTCTTTCTTCCATAGTGAGTCAGTATGTCTAGTAATGACACGGTAGATTGGAGTATTATTTGGTGTGTTTCTTAAGTGAGTTTTATGGAGAACCTTTACTCTCTGTCCATCATAAACATATGTGAGGTGAATCAGAGTTGTTATAATCTTTTCTGGGAAAAAATAAAGGGGCCATAAAGGAATTTGAAGGTCTTTACCCCAAAGAAATTCACAGACTAATAGAGAATTGAGAATTAAAATACACACACACACACTAATTTCTTTCTAAGTTATAAATATAATAAAGGAACAGTACATATGACTATAAGAAAGAATGTCTGGGGCCCATCGAGGAAAATGGGTAGATTAAATGGTGATATCTGAGCCAAGTCTTCAAGAAGGAATGCAATTTTCCCCTAGTAAAGAGAGAGATTTAAAAAAAAAAAAAGATGTTGCATTTAGAACAATCAATATTTGCAAATGACAGAGGGTGAGAAAGCTTGACGTGTCCGGCACAGTAAAACACTGTTGCAGACTTCATAAATCTTATGTGAGACCAAAAGTGATGGTGAGTGGAGGGAGAAGTGATGGGGTAATGGAGATAGAATCTGAGACCCAGCGATGCACAATTTTATGTGATAGAAATTTTACGCACAATTTTATGTCATAGAAAGGGTCTTTGGGATGTTTTCTTATTAAAAATGGAAAATTCTTGACTGCTGTTAAATAATTTCTATTGTAGGGGGCAAAGATATATTAGTGGCTTATAAAAAACAAGGGGTAATTACTTCTGTTGCCATTTAACTCTTCTAATAGCCTGAATAATTTTATAAAGTCACTTCACTAAGTATAAACCTGGCTAGAAATTTCATGATAGCAGATGTAGAGGGATTTGTGGGGTGAGAAAGATGGTATTGCTATCTTTTTCTCATGGTTCAAAACAGGAAGTGTCTAGGTATGCAGAAATTCAAATCAAGTCAACTGTGTTTTTGGTATGTTGTGTATGCATTTGGATTTTTGCATATCAGCAATTCTATGGGAATACTACTATGCGAAGAATCCACCAGATTCAACTGAAGGCGAACCATCAGATTTAGAAGTGCAGATATATGTGCATACAGATTTAAAGATTACTTTTCACTTGCAAAATATAAGCAGATTCTCAGAAAATCTTTGGGTGCACGTGCATACATCTGTTGTTTCTGCTGCTTGCACCTTCAAGCAGAAAATGATTGAAGGTCCTGATGCCTACTTAAGAATTCATATGTGTTTAGAGTGGAAAGTACCTTGGAAGTCATCTCATGCTTTTTGTCATTTTTTTCTGATGAAGAAAATGATATCCTGAGACAAACCGGAATTTAAGCGCAGCCACTATGTGGCAGTGCACAGGCTAACACTGGTTCTTTCCATTAACCTTAAACACCTTGTTTCCTTTTTTGCATTGCTTATTTACCAAGTGTTTGGTAGTTATGAATTGAGTAAATTATCCCAAGATAAAATATCTTAGTATAGTAGTCTCTTCTTATCCACTATGTTGTTTAACACAGTTTCAGTTACTTTTAGTCAACTGTGACTCAGAAGTATTACATGGAAAATTCTAGAAATATGCAATATATAAATATCAAATTACACATTGTTCTGAGTAGGGTGATGAAATCTCACAATGTCATGCCCCCCACTAGAATATGAGTCTCCCCTTTGTCCAGTATACTCACTGCTATGACCACATTGGTACTTGCTGGTTAGTCACTTGGCAGCAGTCTTAAGTACCAGATCTATTGTTGCACTAATAAAGTGTTTGAGTTTGGTTAACCCTATTTTTCTTAATGGTCCCCAAACAGAAAAGTAATGATATTGGAAATTCAGACATGCTAAAGGGAAGTTGTAAAGTGCTTTCTTTAAGTTAAAAGGTAGAAATTCTTGACCTATGGAAATAAAAAAAAATTATGTGCTAACATTGCTAAAAAATCTGTATTAAGAACAAATCTAATATCCATGAAAAATGTGAATAAATAAAGAACTCATTCTTGATGATTGCCATTCTGACAGGAATGAGATAAATCTTATCCCATCAAAATGCATAAATACATTCTGCTATCATATGTAACTAATTAAAACAAATTTTAAAATTTCAAAAAAAGAATTCATTCTTAAACTGAAAAAATATGCCACCATGAGTAATAAGTGCTTAGTTTGGATGGAAAAAGCATTATATGATAAGACTTGGTAATATCTGTGGGTTCAGGCATCCACTGGAATTCTTAGAATGTGTTTCCCACAAAAACAGGGATGGGGAGTGCTGTGCTCACTTTTAACTGGGAAACCACCAAAGGAGAATATCCGGAAATTAGTAAGGAACTATGGTTGAATTTATCATTTGTAACCTTAGTTTAAATCATCTTTCAAATGGGGACAGAACAGGTTGTGTGGGCAAAAAAGGAATACCTTAGGCCTCCTCCCACCTTCTTGATGCTCAAATTGGTTTAATATGATTAGCATCATGGAATTTTATCACTGTAAAGGATTGTATCCATATTGGTTTATAATATCTCTATTAGTTTCCTATTGCTGCTGTACCAGATGACCACAAACCTGGGACTTAAAGCTATACACATTTGTTATCTTGCTGTGTTGTAAACCGAAGTCCATCATCGGTCTTCTTGGGCTAAAAGCAAGATGTCAGCAATTGCATTTCTTTCTACAGGTTCTAGGATGGGATCCTCCTTGCCTTTTTTTTTTTGAGAGAGAGAGAGAAAGAATTTTTTAATATTTATTTTTTAGTTTTCGGCGGACACAACATCTTTTGTTTGTATGTGGTGCTGAGGATCAAACCCCTGGCGCACGCATGCCAGGGGAGCGCACTGCCGCTTGAGCCACATCCCCAGCCCACCTTTTCTTTTTTATGATGAAGGCTTCCTGCATTCCTTGACTTTATTCTCTTTCTTTCTACAGAGCCCCCCAACATAGCATCTCTGATTATTTTTTCATAGTAACAATTTCCTCTGACCAATGCTGGAAAAATTATCTAGTTTTTAAGGAGAATTAAAGTGATTGGATTAGCCTACTTGGATCATTTCAGATAATCTCCCCATCTCAAGATCTTTAATTATATCTGTCAAGTCTCTGTTGTCATGTACAGTAACCTATTCATAGGAATCAAATATTAGGACATGGTCATCTTTTGGATGCCTTCTACAGTGCTGTTCAGGAAAATGTTTCAGTGATCTGTGAGAGATCACAATGGTATACATGTGTGGGAGCCCCAATCATTTTCTTTGTTAAAAGACCAAGCTTTTGCTGTGAATTCTGATCTTTGACTAAAGGTAAATTTCAGATTTGACTGCAGGTTTTTTTAAAAAATAATATTTTCTTTTTTAATTGTAGTCAGACACAATACCTTTATTTTCTTTCTTTATTTTTATGTGGTGCTAAGGATTAAACCCAGCACCTCACACGTGCTAGGCAAGTGCTCTACCGCTGAACCACAACCCCAGTCCCCTTGCCTATAGGTTTTTAATGTTACTAATATTTCCACTATGCTGGTATTTCACTATAGGTCATTTTGACTTGACTACCATTGAAGATTCTAGATTAGCTAGAACAAATTGGCTAATTCCCAAGTGATCTAATCTTTTTGATAGTGCATCGAAGGCCATAAATTATTAGAAGCCCAGCCATGATCTTTCTTGACATTGGTCACTCCCATCCAATACATCCACGTTTCTTCCTTCTTTCCTCTGTTCCTATATTCTTTTCTCATTCCCTCCCTTTCTTCCTTTCTTTCCTTCTTTTAATTCACAGAGAATTGCTGGAAGCAAAAAAAAGGAGCAAGGGAAAGAAGATGAGGGGAAAAGTAAATGTGTTAAAGCATATATGGGTAAAGAAAAGAGATCAGCAGGAAAAAATGGTCCACCTGCTTCCTCACCCCCTCATGTTAGTCTTATGAAACAGGTTTGTTTTGTGAGACTATTTAAATCAGGAGTCCCAGAATTGAGCAGGAAAAAGCAACACAGAAGACTAAAAAAAATTAAGAAATCTTATGTCTGATACTATCTACAGGAAAGGATAGGTTCATCACAGCATAGGATCTTTTTGAATTGGAAAACAAACATGGTCCACAAATGGAAATGTTTATCTCCAACAATGAGAACCAGGTCTGATGCAATTCAAAAATGAATAGTTATTTTAATATCTAACTAAGAAGAATATGAAGGCATGTGTTTTGATAGTCTTAAAGGTACACTTGCATTTGCAATCCAGAGTTCCCTCTTCTATGAACTGCTTTGCATTCTGCATTGCTCTATTAATGCTATGGCAATTAGATTGACTAATAATGGTTATAAAAGAAAATCCTATTAAAGAGAGAAAAAGTAAATTTTTTAAACTTCCTGTTCATATTTTTTCATCAAATGAAGCTAAAAGAGCCCCCTATAGTGTTGGAGTTTTGATCAAGATGAATAATAGCTGTGAAATGCTCTTTAAACTATAAACTGCTAGAGTTAGAAGAGTCCTTTCTTATCTTCTTCATTCTATTATCTCACCATAGAGGTAATTAATTTTCTCTTACTTGGGCCAGAAAGAAAAGCTGGACCAGCTCTATTTTGGTAATGGGTATCAAAGTAAGAGAATCACACAAGGAAGTCCAACGGTTAGAAGGTTCTGGAACTGTTATTTGAGCTTTTCCTGTGGAGGTCATGTCCACAGAGGGCTTGACTTTTGTTTCTGTAGGGAAAATATTTGAACAGTAGTCTAAATTTTCATCAACTCTCATTTATGACTGTATATGGGTACAGACTAAAAGCAACTTCCTGACTTTCTGTCTTATGGAGTGACTGTGTTTGTAATTAAGAATTCTGTCTCAGGAATTTTGCTTTTCTTCATCGAAACTGTGTACATGCATGTTCATATGTACATACACATGATAGCATGCTTCAATAAAGACAAAAGCTTGTGTAAAAATACAATTTACTATCTTATGTTGTCTTATATATCTGTGCTAAAATCCATTTTAAAAAATTAAGCTTCTCTTCAGGAATGGTGGCACATGCCTGTAATCCCAGCGGCTTGAGATGAAAAAGGAGAATTGAGAGTTCAAAGCCAGCCTCAGCAACTTAGCCGGGCACTAAGCAACTCAGTGAGACCCTGTCTCTAAATACAATACAAAATAGAGCTGGGGATGTGGCTCAGTGGTTGAGTGTCCCTGAGTTCAATTCCCAGTACTCCCCCACCAAAAATTAAGCTTCTCCTCTTTAACATAATATTCTCTCCACTTACTCAAATTATTTCATAACCTCTAACAATTGTGATTTTTACTTCCTTGATAACTTTATTCCAATTTAATTCCACTTTTTCTTGCTATTGTTCAGTGTTTTAGTTTGTTTTTATTTCTCACTTGTTACATTTTTCAGCAATTATTAGATTGCTTTTTCTTTTTCTTTTTTTTTTTGAGGAGGGTTACTTTTATTGGAATCCATTAGTTTACATTTTGCTGGAATAAAATCATACATTTCATCAACACTTTTCAGCTATTAGCATGTTGTAGGCATATTGCTCACTTATAATTTTTAAAATATCTCTTTTGTCTTTGCATCTCCCTTTTTACTTTAACTTTTTCCCCCTTTTTTTCTTAAAATTTCTTGTGTGTGTGTGTATGTGTGTGTGTGTGTATACTTGCAGTTTTATCTCATAATTTTAATGTCTAACCTTATTAATCTGTATTACCTAGTTTGATTTAGACTAATTCATTTTTGCAGGATCTTAATCTGAAGGTTCATTTATTTATTCCATTTTGTTAAAGCATTTTAGTTTGTAGATACTCCTTTGTGAATTTATCTGTATCACAAAGGTTCTGATGATATTTTTCATTCATTAAAATGTTTAATAATTCTTTTGTTCTTCCATCTAAGAATTATCTAGAAACTTATTTCCAAGGCATTTTTGTCTTTCTGTTGTTTTTAATTTTTTTAAATTAAATGATTTTTTTAAAATCAAATCAATGGGTTTAGGCCTTGAAATTTATTACCTAAATGCAAATTCTTGACTAAGCATTATGAAACTTGTCCAGCTCATTGCTGAATTTGGTATTTTGTCAGCTGGGAACACTAAATACCCTCACTTAACTTGATATTTGTAAAGCTCAGAGCAGCATTGGGGTTCCTGTACACTTTGGCAATTGCCCCATGGCTAATTTGGCCAACTTCCAATTCCTCAGGGAGAGACAAAGAGTTGTCTCATTGCCACCTGCTATTAACTAAATGCTTAGGATTCAGTGTCCTAGGGGTGCCTGGGAGACATAGGAATGAATTATTGTAGAAGCCTGTGGAAGCTTCTTCCCTGGGCAATTTTGAGAACAGCAAAGAACCATCTGTCTGGGTGGTTTTAAGAGCAGGCCTGCCTGAAGGCAGGTGCATGGATTAGATGACCTGTGAAGATTGTCATCTATCCCAGAGACTTCAATGGAAAGGATACATTTGCTAAGTTTATAAAGAGTCCAGGAGGAACACTGATAAGTTTGGGGAGCATATGGTCAAGAGCCTGAGGGTATTGAGCCCTTCTTGAAATTGGAGCCACTCAGTGTCACCCCATGCCCTGAATTCCAGAGCCATTCTCTACATGTGAACCTAGCAGTCAGTTATTTCACCCTTGAAAATTATACATGTGTGGTTCAGTTGGGAATAGTTCAAATCTTTATGGATCATGAATAGAATTATTTTTAAACAGATAGTTTACCTGATTCATCTCCAGATGTTAAAACATACTATTAAGTCTGATTCTTCTAGTTATGCCTTATCTGCCTATATCATTGCATCGTGCACTGACCCAATAGCCTTGAGTTTTCCTGTCCTTGTTCCTCAAAGGTTGCTCTGTGTTTATTTCAGGCAATTAATTAGCTTGATTAATCTTTCAGAAGAGCAGTCCTAATTATATCAACATTAGCTCTTTTATAAGTATAAATGACAAAATACTTAAATGAATTAGCCAGATCAAGTCACCTTTATTATGATTCAGTTTTCAGAATGTGAAATGCAATAATACATTTAAAGATATGAAGAAAAGGCACTGCCAAATTTTCCACAACAATGTGCCATAGAATTACAAACCAATGGCATGAAGTGGTTGTGTGTTTAAACAAGTGTTAAAGTCTCCAGGCAGCAAAAATAGACATGGGAGTGGCCAGATGACTCATCAAACAATCACAACAAAGGTAAAAGTATTATGAGGGAGGGAAAGCCCATTTGGAAGAGGTAGTTCATATAGGCAGAATGGAGAGAGTGGATTCTCACCTGCAGCCTGCACAGGTGATAGAATGGAGGTCCCTCTGGGTGGAATGGGCTGGCTGCAGAATAAAAGCTAAGAAAGAGAAAATGTTGAAAAAAACCACAGGACATAGAAAGTAATTTTAAAAACCGGGGGCAGGATGGACTACCCTATCTTAAGGATTGAGCTTCCACGCTGAAAAGAGAAAGTAATGGAACCCACACTTACTTTATTTATATGGGAAAATATCAAAGGTTTTCCATGGAATGTTCTTTGCCAAATAAAGTAGGAGGTGGGCTGCCCAGTTTCTAATGGGTTATGCCTAATTCCAGAGCTACAAGAGCGGTCTTCCTAAAAGAGCAGAGATAGAGGTAATGTGCATTGGACAATCCATTGAATGGGAGGAACTACAAAATAGTTCCCAATGCCAAATCTAAATCTCCCTGGCTCCGTACAAAGTGAAGACCCTCAACTAATTCACGGGTGGTTCCCCCAGTGGATCAATTAGGAGAGGTAAAGAAGACCAGCCACAAACTTCTCCTGAACATTTAAACTATTTTAAAAATGATGCCTGTGGATCATCAAAAAAGAAATACATTAAACATGAACAATATGCAAACCCCAAGCAGATTAAAGAATGCGGTATTTAAAAACTTAACAACCTTACAAAACAAGGTGAAATATAAATAATAATGTAATATTGAGAAAAGATTCTCTTTATGCTTTACGTTTATAAAGCAATAAGGAAAAAATCACAAAGATATTGTCAATAAATTTGACAACAAAAATTAACCATATGTGATTATCTGAGACAAAATTAAGAAACCAATAAATGGGAATTATATTTGCAATAAACATGATATGCAAAGGATTAATATTCATATGAACCTTTTCAGACAAAAATTCAAAAAAAGATAAGAAATATAAGCTATTTCTAAAGAGAGAAATACAAATGCATAATTAAAGTAAATTTTATACTAGTATGAAATGAAAATTAAAACAACTGAGATCTACTTTTTACTTATAAATTAGCACAGATTTAATGAAAGAAACTACTCTCATTTGCAGCTGCTCAAAGTGCAAATTAGCCCAGCATTTCTAGAAAACTATATGGGAATATAAGTGATACCTTTCAAACCAGAGAAATGGATAAATGAATAGATGGATGGATGGATGGATAGATAGATAGATAGATATAGAAGTATATCTTAATTATAAATCAGTTAAATTCTTTACTTCAAAGTAACTGAATGGATAATTGGACCCAACTATATGCTGCTTATAAGAAACTCACTTCACCTCCAAGAACATATAGTGTTCTTCGGATATAGTAAGTGAAGGGATATAGTCTATGAGACTCCATGAAAATTGAGTCCAAAAGAAAGCAGGAGTAGATATACTTATATCAGATATAATAGACTTTAAATCAAAAGCAGTATAAAGAAACAAAGAAGGTCATTTTATTACACAGGTCATACTAATAAAGGGGTCAATTCAGCAAAAAGAAAACTTAAATACATATATAAATATTGGAGGTATGGCTCAGTGGTACAGCACTTGATTAGCGTGCATAAGGCCCTGAGTTTGAGTGTATAGTATATAATATCTACACTCAGAATTGGAGTATTTAAATATAAAACCTGACTATTGATAGACCTAATAGGAAAGACAGATTCCACTACAGTAATTGTAGAGGACTTTAACACTCACTTTCAGCTATGGACAGATCATGCAAATAATAAAATCAACAAAGAAACAGCAGAGTTAAACTGTGCTATACACCAAATGGACCTAACAAACGTCTGCAGAACATTCCATCCAACAGCTGCAGAATATGCATTCTTCTTAACAGCACATGGAACATTCTCCAGGATGGATCATATGGGTAGGCCACAAAACTAGTCTTCAAATATTTCTAAAATATTGAAATGATTACCAATTTTCCTTTTTGACCACAATGCAATAAAACTAGAAGTTAATAACAAGAAAAACTTTGGAAACTATACAAACACATGGAAATTAAACAACTTACTTCTGAACAATCAATGGATCAAGGAAGAAGTTAAGAAGGAAATTTAACCCTTCCATGAAGACAATGGAAATGTATACAGTATAGCCAAACCTATGGAATACAGAAAAAGTAGCACTAAGAGGGACATTTGCAGCAATCAGTACCAAGTCAAGAAAATAGAAAGTTCTCAGATAAACAATGCATCACCATTCCTTGAAGAACTAGAAAAACAAGAACAAACCAAACCAAAATTAGTACAAGGGAAGAATTAATATATATTTAGAAATGAAGTAAATGAACTAGACACCATAAACAAGCATTACAAAGATCAATGAATTGAAGACTGGTTCATGAAAAACAAATGAAATAGACAAACAGTTGAAAATAAGAGAGACTACCCAAATAAATAAACTCAGAAATGAAAATAAGATGGTAAAACTGACACCACAGACAAATGATCATTAAAGATTATTATACTAACCTAAAAGAAATGGACAAATTCCTGGACACCCACATCCTATCAAGTTTAAATCATGATGTAATAGAAAAACCTTAACAGACTCATAACTAGTAATGAGAATGAATAATTACAAAAATTTCCATTCAAAAAAAAATCCCAGAAGCAGATGAGATTGCTGTAAAATTCTACCAAACACTTAAAGAAGAACTAATACCAATTCTTCTTAAATTATTCCAAAATATTCAAGAACAGAAAATTCTTCCAAACTGATTGTACAAGGCAAGCATTACTGAAATCACAAAACCAGATAAGGACACAACTACAGTCCAGTATCCTTGGTAAATCCTTAGCAAAATTCTAGCAACTAAATCCAACAGCATATTGAAAAGACTATTCACCCTGATCAAGTATGATTCCTCATAGATGTGCAAGGATATTTCATCATACAAAAACCACCAAATTTGATTCACTACATCTGCAGAATGAAGGAAAAAAATCATATCATATCAACAAATACAGAAAAAAAATTGTTAAAATTCAACATCTCTTAATGATAAAATTATCTGAACAAATTTGGTATAGAAGGAATATATCAGAGCATAATAAAATCATGTAACTAAACAATAGCTAACATCATGCTGAAGGAGGAAACACTGAAGGCTTTTTCTCTCTGATCTGGAACAAGATAAAGCTGTCCACTTTTGACACGTTTATTCAACATAGTACTGAAAGTCCTAGCCAGATCAATTAGGCAAGAGAAGGAAGCAAATGTTATCCAAATTGAAGAGGAGGAAGCCAAATTGTCACTCTTTGAAGATGATGTGATCTTCCATAGAACCCAAAGAGATCAAAAACCTATTAAAATAATAAACAAATTCAGCAAAGTTGCAGAATACGAAATCAGCATATAAAAACCAGTATCATTTCTATATGCCTATAATGAAGTATCCAGAAAAAGGAAAATCAAGAGCAATGCTGTTCTAATAAATCATCAATTAATCAATTAATTAATTAGCTCTAAATAAATTTAAATAAAGAAGTAAAGATATCCACAACTAAAAACTATGAAACGTTGATGAAAAAGAAATCAAAGAGTTGCTAAAAAATGGAAAAACATCCCATGTTCATGAATTGGAAGAATTGTATTATATATACTTCTTTGAGAAATGTCTTTTTAGATCTATTGCTCATATTTACAAATTTTGTTGTTTGTACTTTACTATTGATCTGAGTTCCTAACACATTCTGAATATTAACTCCTTGTCAGATGTATTATTTGAAAATATTTTCTCTAGATCTTGTTTTTACTCCATTGGTTATTTCCTTTGCTGTGATGACATTTTTTTTATTTGATGTAAAGCTGACTGGTTTTGCTTTTTCTTCCTGTGCTTTGGAGTCATATCTTAAATAAAATCCTTGTCCATTTCAATATGCTGAAGTGTTTCCCTAATGTTTTCTTCTAGAAGCTTCATATTTTCTGATTTTACATTTAAGTCTTTAATCAATTTTTAGTTGATTTTGTAACTGATGAGAGTTTGGGATTTAGTTGCCTCTGCATGTGAATATCCAATTTTACCAGGAGCACTTATTGAAAAAATAGTCATTTTTTTCCAATGTATGTTCTTAGCATTTTCATCAAAGATCAGTTAGCTGTAGATGTGTAGTTATACTTCTAGTATCTCTACTCATTTTGATTGGTCCATGTGTTCATTTTTTGCCAATAATAGGTTGTTTGATTGTTTCAGTTTTGTAGTATATTTTGTAGTCAGACATTATAATGTGTAATGCTTTGTTCCACTCAAAGGAGTATACACAAATGGCCAACAGTACATGAAAAAATGCTCAATATTACTCATCATTAGGGAAATGCTCATGATTAGGGAAAAACATATCAAAACCACAATGAGATATCACATCACTACAGTGAGAATGTCTATTGTAAAAAAAGACAAAAGGTTAAAAATGATGATGAGGATGTGAAGAAAAGGATTGAACACTTTGTTGAGAATGTAAAATAATATAGCTATTATGGAAAATATTATGAAGTTTTCTCTCCAAAAAACATAACTAGCAAATGTTCCAGCACTTCCACTACTGGGTGGATAACCCCCCCCCAAAAAAAATGCAATCAATATGTATAAGAGACAGCTATGGTCCCAGGTTAATTGCAGCACTATTCACAATAGCCAAGAAATGGAAACAAACTAAGTGTCTGTCAACTAGTGAATAAAGAATGATAATGTGTTATGTACTCCACTATATGTGTGTGTGTATATGTATACCCCCCCCCCCCACACACACACACACACATATATATATATATATATATATATATGATACCACATATATATATATGGTAGATAGATAGATGAGTTGGTACTTGTATGTATGTAAGTGGAATACTATTCGGACATATTGCTACAACATGGTTGGACCTAGATGTTATTATTTTAAGTAAAGTATTTAACAGAAATGTGAGTGCCAACTGATCTCATACAGGTGGAACCTATAAAAGTTGATCTCATACAAATTGAGAGTAGAATGGTAATTGCCAAAATCTAGGGAAAGTAAAGGGGAGGAAAGTTTGCAGAAAGATTGGTTATGGGTACTAAGTCATAGCTAGATAGGAAAAAGACATCCTGGTATTCTATCACAAGGTGACTACAAGTAATGATGATGTACTATATATTTCAGAAATGTCAGATGAAATTATTTTGATTGATTTCATCTAAAGGAAAGACTTATGGTTTATGAGATAAAGTGTACCCTGATTTGAACATTGCACATTGTGTACATCTATCCAAATATCACATGGTGCCCCATAAAGATGTACAAGTTTTATGTGTCATTTGAAAGTACTGTGTATGAATGCTAAACAAATATAAATTTGAAAAAATTCTGTTTATGAAAATGTTCACTCATCTCACCCACATCCCACACAGGCAGTGGAAATGGAGTTCCCCTCAGTGGAATGGGCTGGCTGAGAAATAAAAGCTAAGAAAAATAGCACAACGAAAAAACCACAGGACACAGAAAATAGTTTCAAAAAGTGGGGGTGGGACAGGTTAGCCAATCACAGAGATCGTGCTTCTATACTATGGCAAAATGGAGTCCACACCTACTTTATTTATATCGGGGGACATCAAAGAACTTCCATAGAATATTCTTCTCCAAAAAAGGTTACAGGTGGACTGTCCAGTTCCCAATGGGTTATGCCCATCTCCGGAGCGACCATGAGAGATCTTACAGAAGATAAAGGTCATGTGCCCTGGGCAATCTATTGCATGGGAGAGCTACAGATAGTTCCCATATTTAAACCTAAAATCTCCCTGGCTACATGCCAAGAAAAGATCCTCATGTGTTTTTCACAGGTGGCTCCCCACACTCACAAACAAAAAAGTCTAAATGACTAAAATTAGAAGATGTGTTGTATAAAATTAGAGACCCCAAAATGAGATTGCAATAAAAGACAATATTTGATGAATTTAAGTTTGGGGGGGAAATATTCTATTATGGGGGGAAATAAATTTGTGTTTTTAATGTGATCAAACTTCTGTAAGGGCTAGGGCTATAGCTCAGTGGCAGAGCATTTGTCTAGCATATGTGAGGCACTGGGTTTGATCCTTAGCACCACACAAAAATGAATAAAATAAATGCATTCTGTCCAGCTGCCCATCTACAATCAATTAATCAATTAAAAAAAGTATGTAAAAATATTTCCAAAAATTCTAAGAAAATGTAAAGAGATCAATGATCAGATGGTATGTGATTTATGTTTTCTTAGTTTCTTCATTGTGAAAGATTTTTTTTAAACAAATGATAGAAATAAGAAAAAGAAATGTATGAGGGAACAGGGAGGGGAGTTGCAAGTGGGAGAGTGAAGAGGTTCCTGCATCCCATGAGAGCTGGGAGATGGTTTCCAGTCCTGGCTCATCACTAAGAAACAAGTCTTGTTGATATTGCCTCTTCTGGCCCAAGGATTCTACAAGCCTGTATTTTACCCAAGAGCCCTTCTGGGTATACCCATGGGCCTGCCAACCATGGTGCCCAGTTTAACAGACCAGATTGTATTTCTTGTGGGTTAATTTCAGAACTCCTCCTTCCTGATCACTCTTTTGCCCTCTTCTGAAACAGATCCTAGGAACTGCTGAGGCTGTGTCGCCTTCCCTACTTGGCTGTGATGTGGAGGAAGTGGCTATACAGGTCTTAAGCAGTTTTAATCTCAGACATCATTTCTTCATCAGATGCAGTTTGGGATGACTTAGGCTAGGGTTGATTGATGAATGTATCAGGGATGGACTTCTTATATGTTTAGTAGACTTAGGAAATGAGGCAGTGTCCCCAGGTAGGGAACCATGGAGGCCTTAGACCATCTTTTCCAGTTACCCAGACTATAATTCTAATCATCATATTTGAATGCCCTTCATTGACAAAAATCTGTGCTGCTTAAATGAACTGCACTATAGCCTTTCTTTTTACCTTCTCAGCTTTGTGTTCTACCTTATTCAAGGATATGGCATATTCCACCTAACCGCCTTGCTCTCCTCTGCTTCCTGTATTACAGGCATGTATTGAAATATCTTGGTTTTTATAACCTCCTTCTCCCTCATATGTTCTCTATTTTTCTGCTATATGCTTTTTATCATTCTTTGTTGTATTTGGTATATGTTTAATTTACCTCCCCCCCAGCATAGTTCTAGAATGCATTTGTGTTTAGTTCAGTATCTTAATCCAGAAGGCTGACTGTCATCATTAAGAAATAAAATGTTACAGCAAATGAGTTCCCAGAAGTGTTATTTGCAGATGATGAGAACTGGCCATGTAGCAAATCCGTAGGTTCCTTAGCAATAACAATAACAGTAAAGACAGCACTTATGGATGTGCTAGTTCTTAGCCCATCCACAAATATGTGCATTGTATGTGTTGATCTATATGCTTTGTATGCAAATTTATGTATGAACTTATATAATTCCCACAGTACATGGTAATATTTTACACATATTAATTTGGATAATTCCCACAGTGACTCTAATTAAGAAGATACTATTATACCCTTACTATACTGGTGAAACAACTTATGGGCAGATAGGTTAGGTGACTTGCACAAGGTCACACACTGGTAAGTGACAAAGAGCCAAGCTATAAAAGCATACAAGATGATTTTGGAAACCTTACTCCCAGTTGTTCTTTAAACAGAGTAATATGATTTAGAAGACTATATGGAGAATTGTATTCTACCTCAGTGGCAAAGTGAAAACTCTTTAATTTACTGTGATACTTATATATTTGCAATGGATCCCTATTTTCAGATATAGTCACTTTTAGTCTATAGGAACATAGACTGCTTTTCATCACGAGTGTAAATAGTCTCTTACTTGCTACTGCCAAACTTTCTGGTATCCCCTAATTCTAAATTTTGAACATTTAATTGGTTCCCTAGTGCTATATATATTTGACTTTTGTTGTGAAAGTTACATTTATTTTATTCCTTCATTTGACATCCACAAGGCATAATTCCCATAAACCAATTAACAATGTACCTTTCAACTAGTGCTATGAGCACATTCGGTGGAATAATTATCAAACTCCTTTCTTGAAAAATCTTCTGTCTTGATTTTTTTTTGTTAATTCCTTTCAAAATCGATGGCCTGCTATCATGTATACTGATTTGGGATATCAGGCATTGATTGGGATCCCCATAAAATACATAAATGAACGTTTTCTGTTATAAATGTTCCTCAAAATCTTACAAGTGGGATTAGAGAATTTTATAAATGTCTTTAACATAAACTGAATTAATATAAATGCCTGAGTAGAGTGAAAATCTCTACAATAACTTGAAGAGATGAGAAATTACATATGCTTTGGGGATATAAAGAAAGGCTTCACGAACAACCCAGTAAAAAAAAAGGAGTCAAAGTTGTAAACAGGCAATTTATAGAGGGGAAATATTGCAGTGTTTATTTAAAAAAGAAAGGGAAGAACTGAAGGAGGAAAGAAAGGAAAGGGCTAATTTTTTTTTTTTTTTGGTCTGGCTTCTTGGGGAAGGCAGCTCCTGAGACATGCTTTGGATAATAAGCTGTGACTGGCAAAAATGAATTGCAGAGCATTAAAAATGTAGGATAACTGGACTCGGGATGTGGCTCAAGCGGTAGCGTGCTCGCCTGGCATGCGTGCGGCCCGGGTTCGATCCTCAGCACCACATACAAACAAAGATGTTTTGTCCGCCGAAAACTAAAAAATAAATATTAAAATTCTCTCTCTCTCTCTCTCTCTCTCAAAAAAAAAAAAAAAAAAAGGAGGATAACTAAGAGAGGGTAGAAACCATGAGGCAGGTGGGAAACCAATCCACAGTCTCTGCTGGTTCTTAGAAGTTGTAGAGGATCACATTCTATAGTTCTTAAACAGGAGACTTTTGATTTCTTGGGTGATAAAATTCTGGGGAAACCAAAGAGAGGTGGTAAGAAGTTCTTAAAAGTTGGTTTATTCAGGGAGAAACTGTAAAACTGAAAATGGGATTTATTACCTTACAAAGATCCTTGATAAGCCAGCTCTGTATGGATGTAGCCTTTGTTACCTGTGAACCTGCTAAACACCAGAATCCAATGGCTCTTTCGGTTACAGTCAGCCTACACTTAAAGCCCAGATTTGGAGCGAGCCCTTATGCTTGCATGAAAATAACACAGTTTGACTGTCAGCAGCACCATTTTACAATAATCTCTGAATGTTATTTCTTAGGTATTATGAGTACGACACTTCTTGAGGGGAAATGTCCTCTTGACTATTTTTCATTGGTCATCATTGTCTTGAGTTCGTTGATACTAAAGAGTTATTAAAAAAAAATGCTTTTTTCTTCTCAATCTGACTACCTATAGAAACCTACAGTACTGTTATCCATGTTTATCCAAGGAAAAATGTGTCCTACATGTACTAACAGACTCATTATGTCAGATTCTCAATTCTCAAAGAGTCCAGGTTCTCAATATGAGAGCTAAATGTAGGTAGTAAGGCAGACGTCATCAAGTCAATTATTCTGGGGTTCTAGTTTGCTAAATGTTACTTTTGCAGTAGAGACTATGTTGCCTAATGGGTTCTGAGCTTTACTTTGCTCATAATAACACCAATGAGTAAATGCATCCACCTGTGGACTTCAGATTGAACTCTTTCCTACATTTTAGGCCTGCAAGAAAGCAATATGTTTTATGCTCTGCTACATTCATATTTTCTATTAGAGCATGCCTAGCCAAGCCCAATATCCTACATCAATTTTAATAAAGAGAAATTACATTTAATTGTGTCTCTATCCTTTCACATTAATCCATTATGAATATTTTATTCAGCAGTGCTAGAAAAATTACATTCACTTGTTAGTGAAGAACACTATTTTATAAGGAGTACATATAATTTAGGGCCTCATAACTTACTTTAAATATTTTAAGCACAATAAATGGTAAGAAATGAAAAATAAGCCTGAAATCATAAGGAAAGGACTATTTAGAAGTCTTTTGTCTTCAGGTTATGATCGCACAGTTAAACTTATTGGATGTGCTCAGCAGGTTGTAAAATCCATGTCTTTCTGGAGTGATCCAGGAGAGGTGACTTCATCATAATGAAGTACTTTTCAATTTAATTTTTGTAAGTTGCAAAAGTGATTGTCATCTTTTACTCCACCAAGAAAAATAATGTGGGGTTTTTGTGTGTGTGTGTCTGCTTAACACTGATTTCTTGATAAAAACTGTCTGTTGATCCTCTGCCTATTTCCCAGTTTTCATGACCATGCACAATTATTACCCTTAGCAAAGAAACAAACTTGAGGCAAAACAATCATTTCCTAAAATATACCCAAATGCTCTTCTGGGGAAAATAAATTAAAAGGCATAGGATATTTCACCCTAAAAAGTTTCCCTGCGTTCCAGTATAGTCATTCATCCCCAAACCTTAGCCTAAGAAAACCACTGCCTGTTTTCTATCAGTATAGATTAGTTTTTTTTTTT
>NW_025999969.1:4911587-4967299 GCF_001458135.2 Marmota marmota marmota
AAAAAAAAAAAAAAAAAAAAAAAAAAAAATCAAAGCACTGGTTTTTAATATCTTCAGAGAGAAAATAATTAAAGGAAGCATGATGTTTTCTCAAACATGTTATTTAATTTAAAACCATGTAGTTTATGAAATATAGAATCTTATTCAATGTACTTGAGTCCACTGAACTAACCAAGAGGTATTTTGAACTTGGGAATCTTTGAGAGAGATCTATTACATAATTTAATTTTAAAACTATCTTTTTATCACATGCTTGTAGCAATCAATACCCCATTTTTTAAAAGATTTATTTGTTTATATTTTGTTGTTGGTAGACACAATACCTCTATTTTATTTATTTATTTTTATGTGGTGCTGAGGATCGAACCCAGAGCCTCGTGCATGCCAGGCAGAGTGCTCTACCGCTGAGCCACAATCCCAGCCCCCCACTTTTTTGATTACTGCTGTTTTAGAGCAAATCTTGACATCCCTTAGATTAACTCCTTAAAATTTGTTCTTCTTTTTTCAAAATTATTGGAATATGCTACATCTTTTTGCATGTCCATATAGATTTTAGAATAAGCTTATCAATTTTTGCCCATAAAACCACCAAGATGATGTTGCTCAAATAAATCAACTTAAGGAGAATTGACACTTTAACAATATTGTCTTCCAACATATGAACATGGTTCATCTCTTTTTTGATTAGATTTTCTTTAACTTCTCTCAGCAAAGTTTTGTAGTTTTCATTGTAAAGGCCTTGTTTATATTTTGGATCAAAAAAGCTAAATGTAAAATCTAAAGCTGAAAAATGTACACAAGAAAATGGAAAATGCTTATGACTTCAGGTTAGGCAAAAGTTTCTTAAAGGATATACAAGAAAATCCATAAAGGAAAAAAGTGATAGATTTCATAAATATTCTAAAACTTGTTTTTCAAAAGACATAATTATAAATGAAATATCAAGCCACATATGGGGAGAAAGTTTGGATAACAGTATGTATCTGACAAAAATCTTATATCCAGAATACAGAAATAATTCTTATGACTTAATAAGAGAAGAAAGAAGACAAATTAAATATAGGCAAAAGATTCAAACAGACCCTTCTCTAAAGAATATATACAAATAACCAGTAAGCAAATAAAAAGCACTCAATATCTTTAGTTCTTCAGAGAACCCCATGAGGTACCTCCACATCAATTACAATGGCTGAGAATAAGACCCTGATAATGCCAACCTTAACTAGAAGGTGGAGCACTGGAATTCTCCTACACTGCTGGTAAGGATGTAAAATGGTACATCCACTCTAGGAAACAGTTCGGTAGCATCATCAAAAATTAATCACACCTGCAACATAAAAGCCAGAAATTCCCTTCCTCAGTTGACCCAAATCAAGTGAAATTTTTTTCTCATACAGATTTATACACAGAAATTCACAACAGCTTTATTTGTAATGGTCAAAAGCTGGAAACTACCCCAATATCTATCAATATAGATGAATTATTTCCTATTTATACAATAAAAATGTGAGTCATCAGTGATAAGGAAATGGACTAATAATATGAACAACAACCTGGAAAGACCTTTAGGACACAAGGCTCAGCCAAAAGAACCAGAGGCATCTTCTCCCCCCAAAATAGTATAGTATGAAATTCCATTTTTATAAAATCCTAGGGAAGAAAAAAAAAAAACTAATCTATACTGATAGAAAACAGGCAGTGGTTTTCTTAGGCTAAGGTTTGGGGATGAATGACTATACTGGAACGCAGGGAAACTTTTTAGGGTACCAGAAATATTCTAGAATTTGATCATGGTGGTAGTTACAAGAACCTACACATTTATTAAAATTGTTCTTATTTATTGCATGTAGATTATACCTCAATAAAGTTAGTTTACTAAATAAAAAAAGTGTATTTTACCAATTGTTTTGAGGTATCACCACTGCATAGTTGGGTGGGGGCTTTTCACCTCATGTTTGGTGTGCAAATTCTGGATCCTCTACACATTTCAGTTGGGTTTCTTTAATTTTTTTTTTTTTTGAGTTATAGTTGGACATAATACCTTTTATTTATTTATTTATTTTTATGTAGTGCTGAGGATCGAACCCAGCGCCTCACATGTGCCAGGCGAGCACTCTACCACTGAGCCACAGCCACAGCCCCTCAGTTGGGTTTCTTTAAAGGAGAATAAGCTTAAAGACATTTCTGAAACAAAGTGAGAACAGAACACTTTGGAAGTTTATGCTTTTTTGTGTGTGCTAATATTTTATAGTTTGCTTATCTGTCCCTCATTTAACAATTTACAATTTTTTTCATAGGTGAAAAATCTTTATGGAACTCTTTCAAAGCATTCTGTTTAGAATTTATTTTAAGAAAAATAACATCTTCACTCTTTTTTGTTTTGAGGTGTTGGGGCCTTAACATGTTAGATTCTCTCTTTTTAATTAATCTGTGTAATTAATGGTGAAATAGCAAGTTCAAATGGCATGAGCAGGTTTGGAATCAACTACAGCTGACTCTGTTAGCAGGTGAGACAGAAGATGGGATCTGGGTGTTGACTGGTTGTGTCAACACACCCAAGAGGCATTTGGGATGAAATGGAGGCTGTGTTTCATGGTACATTGTGTCAGGGTTGGGTTGAGGAGGTGGACAGACATATTTGAGAGTAGCAGAACAGTCAGGAAAAGCAGTCAGGCCATCAAACAGTCAAGTTCCAGTCGGTGTGTATTACAGATGAGCTGGAGAGGTGATCCAGGGACCCCATTGCTAAATGCAGAGCATATTAACTCTCAGCTGCACCACTATGATCAGTCAGCCAACCTGCCCCTAGGTTTTCACTCCTCTTTGTTTTCACTCTTGCCTTAACTTAGAGAGCTTTTTCCTTCCTGCTTCTCTACTTGGGTAAAATGTTTTTGGTTTTCATGGTTTGATTCCACCATCTCTCTTCTAAAATTTGATCTGATGAGCAGCCTTCCCCAACCCAAACCCATTTCTAGAAAGAATTTCTAGAAAGAATTATATGTGTCCATGTGTTCAGGGGAGGCAGATGCCAGGTCTCACTCATCTTCATATCCTAGTTTAACTCACAGTGCCTGATGCATAGTAGGCATTTGATTTTTGTTTAATATGAATATTGGCCCTCTTATTATCATGAGTCTTTAAGACTGATAGGTACTCAATAAATGTTAAATTGAAGTAATTATGTTCAATCTTACTAGGAGTGACATGAGTTATTTCTCTAGTCATTTGTGAATTTGGGGCAATCCTGCAGTAGAGTTGCATATAGGATGTGATTTCTGGGAGGGCAACAGGCACTTCCCTCTCACTGCCCTGTCTTCTTTGTTGGCACATAGTAGCTCCTCAGTAAATATTTTATGAACACATATCTTTAGTGATTGTTCTGTCTTGTCAGGATTTTTTTGAATAGAAAGGATTTAAAACTAATCTCTAATATATGTTTTCAAATTTTTAAATCAGTAAATTTATTTGAGTTGGTAAATTCCTCAGAAGTTATTCTGAGGGAACTAATAATATAGAGATGAGACAGGTGAAGCGGTTTTCTGCTCTTCTCTACCCTTCTTCCTATTCCCTAGCAATTTAGCAGGATTTTCAAAGTCCTTAGGGTGCATCGTAGCACACTGAAAAAAATCTACATATCTCCTTTGGTCCACACATTAATTTATGAAAGAGGGAACTAAGGCCCATGGAAGTGAAGTGACCTTCCCAAGGTTACCTAGAAAAAACATTACCTAGAAAATCTTCTAGCTCTCGTTCTATTGCTCTTGATATTGCCCTTCATGTTCCATTTTTGCTCTAACCCATACATAGGATCTTAAGCATTTCAATTTTTCTTTAGTAAAGATCTTCCCTTTTCTTTAAGATACACCATCACTCCCAGTTGTACCACCTGCACTGAGCTAAATTATTCCTCAGTGTTTACACCTTTCAAATATTTATAGGCCGTCATCATGACACTCCTTAGTCATCCTTCAGGCTTGTTATATGCACGTAGATTGCTCCTTTCATCTTTCTGTACAAGTCAGTTTCTCCAATCCCTTTATCATTTGTACCATTCTCTCTCTAGTGCCTATAAGAGAGCAGTTTGAGTATATTCCAGATGGCAAAAAAATTAACCCAACATGTTGTAACCAGAGGGAGAAAAACATACTGAATAGATGAAAGGAACAATCTACAGGTTAATTAGTAGTATGGCCACAAATATGTGCACAGTTTTGTTTCAGAATAAAGCAAGCTGTATTTGTTGTAACTATCTCTTCTTTGAACTTAACAGAATGCTGATAATGCCAAGCTGTGTTTACAGTCCAAATCGCTGCTAAAGACCTTCAACTTTGCACTCCCCCTGTGTGATATCTTTTGCCTAAGAAAATCAAATAAAATCACATAGCAGGAGCTGATGCAAAAGCCTATTACTAGCTTCTCTGTTTTTGTGCACTTTCTGTGGGTTTACATGGTTTCTGGGAGCTCCCTATAAGCCATAATAAGGGTGGGCCCATGACTTATCTCACTAGTTATCAGGCCCCAAGTGCCTGATAAACCCAGTCATCTTGTAAAAATTACGTATGTTTACTGAACATGTTATCTAAATATGAAAACGACTTTAGTATAAGGGGAATTGCCCAGAAACATTCCAGTGACATAAATAAAATATGTCCATTTCCATAAGTTTTATAACCTTTCAACGAATTTGGGGTCTTGAAGAGCTGCCCAGAAATTCCCCTTGAATAGGTTCCCTTGACTCTTAGCGTGACTCTATATTTAGTCCATGTGTTTGTCTTATAAAATCTATCTTATAATGAAGAACTGAATTCTGGTCTTTGGAAATACTCCTGATTCTAGGCATTCACTTTATGGAAGGGAGCTACAGAGGGAATACATGGCCGGCCCAGGTGCATGGCTCCCTAGGCAATGTTCTGATTTTTTCAGAGTCTCATATGGTCCAGATATTATTCCTGCAGTCCCAGTCAAATTATTCCTTTGGCACTCCCTGTGCCTTTCTTCTGCCACTGTCTCTGATGATCTTTCAGGACTCTGCGTAGAAAGGAGATTTCTTACTGTATTCTATGGCAAAGCATCGCTCTGTATTTCAGAAATTATGGAGTTCATTAGAACGGAATTCATACTTTTCTCCTTAAAAACTCAGTGATTCTACTAATCTGGAGGTGGCAAAGAAGGGTAACTATTTTCTCTCTCACACAAAGCAAGATTGTGAAGGGACTTATTCTCTGAATGAAAGAGGAGAGGGGGAAAAGTAGAAACCTCATGTTTTATTCAAATGTTAACAAAGAAAATTGAGACGTGTGTTTCCTTAAAATTGACACCATTTTTATCCCAAACATTCTGGTAAGTGATAGCAGATGACTCTGCAAGCTTCTGTAGAGGGAGAGGAATTTTTCCAGGAGCATAGTCCCGGTGGGAAGTATTACCTAAAAGTAATACACTAATCGCTTTCAATCTTGCATATTTTCACATACTGTGTGCACACATACGTATATTAATAACTGTTCCCTAGACGTCACTTCGGCACTCAGAAAGCTCAGTGTTGCTATGCAAGCGCTGGAAATGGAATGAGATGCAGACAGCAGTTTAGCAAGGAGGACTCCACTGAGCTGCACAGTGGAATGGCCTGACATCCTAAGACTCCACACCCGTGGGTAGCCCTCTGAGCTCCGTTGTCCCACTATGTGTGACATGGCATTCATCTACCAACCGAATAATGACACTTCCAGTATTTCTAAGACATCTCCTCAAAGTCTATCTATTCATATCAGCCCTGCATTCCACTTTGTAGATGTGGAATAGAAATTCCTTAGAATATGGTCACTGTATGGTAGTTCCAGATATATAAGTACATTTTGCATGTGACTTATATTGATATTTATAACAAAACATGCATCTTAGAGGAATGTCTTATATTTTGTAGTAACATGTATATGTGTGTGTATTATTTATATAATTCTTCCCAACAATACTTTGAAGTACCTAGGACTGAGATTACAATGCCCATTCCACATATGGCTCCAACAGATAAAATAGCTTATCCAAAGTCACAGAACATTTATATTGTGCAGATAGGACCAAAACCAAATTCTTTTGTCCACATATTTATCATTTATCCCACTTAAGTGATTTGTACTTATTTAAACAAATAAATAATCAAATGAAAGTGGAACCTCCCATCAAATGAGTATAATAACAACACCAAAGTGTAAAACAATTGTTTTTTTGTTTGTTTGTTTGTTTGTTTGTTTGTTTGTTTTGTTTTGTTTTACCAGATATGGTCACACAGGGATTAGAGTCAGGTCTTTTTTGTCCAAGGTAGTCCTCTGCAGAACCTATTACCTCACCTCTTTCTGTCATTCCTGAGATTTTCAGAATACAACAGATGTACAAATCCAGAACACAACAAAGAATTTCAGAGAGAAATGAGATGACTGTCCTAGTTCAGATGGTAATGGATTTAACCTTGTTCTGAAATCATGTAGGAGTCATCTTCTCAGACTTGACAATGTCCCACACAATACTTCCATTTACAATAAAATTTTATCATTATTTGGAGGAAGAAAATCGATATCCTCAGGCAACAGCACCTACTAGTGGAAAGAAACTAATATTTAAGGTAACACAGCTGGTAGATAGTTTTATGCAGATTGAAAGGTCTCTCTACTAAGCCCTCAAAAGCCTGCATTCCGATGTTGTCTCTGCTATTGGCTTCCTATTGGGTCTTAGTCAAGGCATAGTCTCTCTCTTAGCCTTGGTTTTTGCATCTGTGAATAAGGAGGTGGGACTAGATCCTTTCTAAATTTTCTACACATTCTAAGATGATTTAAATTCTCTTCACAGTGCATTATGAGCATTTTGGCACTAAATACAAAAGGAAAAGCCCAAGAGAGACTAATTGGCTTCCCAAGGAAGTTGTGTCAGTTGAGGCTATTTCCTATCTCTGGGTCCAGGACCATGTGTGCAAGTAATATGATCTAGTTCAAAGATCACTCACCAGATCAGGCTTGAATTATAAGATCTGCTACCTACTTCTCAAGTCTTACATAATGTTATTGTCTTATTTATTTATTAGTTATTGTAAGATTCAAATGAGAATATAAGAATTATGAAGTTCTATTTGAATGTTATGGATTACTCTCAATCTTTATATAGCTGAAAATAATGTTAGTTATAAATTGTATGTTCTCCTTTTTAGTCTATGTTGTAAATTTGTGTCCCCCATGGAGGCAAGTACTATAAGGTAGACTTCTTTAAGTAGTCATACATTGCCTTATTTTTTCCTTGACACTGTTAAAGAATACCCAAGTCTATGTAGTTTATAAAGAAAAGAAATTTATTTTCTTGCATTCCTTGAGCGTAGGGATTTTGAGAACAGGACATCAGCAGGGTTCTGATGTCTAGTGAAGGTGCTGTCTGCTTCCAGGAATGGCGCCTTGTCACTGGATCCTCACATGGCAGATGGCAGAAAGGCAAGCTAGCATGTTGTAGCATGGAGCCTCTGTGTAAGGGATTGATCCATTCAGGAAGGAAAAGCCACTCACTTCTTCAAGGCCCTACCTCCTAATACCATTACATTGGATACCTGAACCTTAGAGAGGACACATTCCATCCATAGCACATTTCTTGTCTAAGACAGAAAGATAATATGATTATTAGAGGAAACTGCCAGTGAAATACCGACTCCTTTACATAAAAGGGTATGTGTGCATGTGCATGTGTGTGTGTGCACAATATTGCTGTTTTCCAAAGGATCAGCTTAGTTTCTGCATTCTTCTTTTATGACACAAGAAGATAAGAGGGACCCTTGAGAAAACCTAAAGCCCTTTTATAAAATGAGTCATATTCTTTCATCTGTAAACCATTTTCGTACAGTCCTTGAGACTGAGAAGTTATGTCTTCGTGTTGCCATGCTTATTACACATTATGTACATGGATTCCACCTCATTTTGAGCATATTCTTTTTTTCTGAGTTATTTGGATAAAAAGCTTTTATCATATATTGAACTCCTCACTGGTCCTATTGGTCATTAAATCTTTTTATCTTAGCAGTTTTTTTCATTGCTAAAATGAAGATGAACATAACGCTTGCTTTTCTGCCTCCAAGGATCATTGAAGTGTCACATCAATGGATGAGTAAGAATGTATGTTTAAATGATATAAGGAACTCTTGTTAACATCATGGCGAAGATCATGCTGCCACTGGGTGCTAAAAACAGTTACTTTAGAAAAACCACCCTGGGTCACCTCATTGTTCGGTTTACTTTAAAATAACCAGAATAAATGTGGAGATTTTCTAACGTAAGAGCTAAAAGTAAGTGGGCACATTTAACCTTCAAGTGGAACTGAGGGTAATGCAAATTTCCATGAGACATACCATGGAGCAAATTCAAATCATAACTCAAAAATAATTGTTCCACAGCTGTTATACCTCTACTAGTAAGTACTGCTTTTTCTTCTTATGGGTCATACATGGAATAGATGTTAAACATAGAAGAAGAGATTAAGTATTAAGAGTGGGAATATGAGAAGCCAGGATCAGTAGTGCACACCTATGATTCCAGTGAGTTGGGAGGCTAAGGCAGGAGGATAGCAAATTCTAGGCTGGCATCCGCAACTTAGTGAGGCCCTGTCTCAAAAAAAAAATAAGTGCTGAAGATGTAACTTAGTGGTACAGTATCTCTGGGTTCAATCCCCAGTACCCACCCCCACCAAAAGAGTGGGAATATGAGAATGTGTGTGTGTGTGTGTGTGTGTATAAATCAACTTGAAAAAAATCTTGCTTTGTCAAAAAGAGATATTAATTTTCCTATCAGGGATGTTCTAAGCTTTATTTAAGCTTCCTGCCAGGCCAGATGTTTTTGGAATTTTGGATTTCTAAAGTTAATAAGCAGACCTTTCAGGAAGTAGGCTCCAAAATCAACACTACCTAGGCCCTAATTGCAGTTTCAGTAGTGACCTCTGAGGCCTTGGGCAAGGTTCTAATCCCTCTATACCACCTTTTCTTCAACTATAATGAACTAATAATAGGACCTAGTCATAGAGTCTTGGAAGGATTATGTGAGGAAATACATTAAATACTTAAACCAACACACAACAATTGCTGAGTAGATGTTGACTATCATTGTCACTGTAGGGTCCACAAATTTTGGTAGGATTGGAACTGGATTCCTAGCACTGAATTTCACTAATAATAAATTGATAAATATAAGTCTTACCTAATGGTCTCAAGAGATGTGGCTCCCTGTGTAACTGGCACATTGACTGCTGTGAAAGGGAGTAATCTAGGACAAGTATCTTTCTGGTCCTCTGTATTATGGGCTCTTAGTTTTGAAGATTGTCCTCTTCCTCCTATAGCTAGAAGGCAATATTGAGCTTCTACCAAGCACTTTGTACATGTGAGCTTCACAGCTGGAGTTAAAGTATCTGTTTTCATCTCCTTTCTACAGAGACTTTAAAAGGTGACCACTGTATTTGGCACAGAATGGAGACTCGGTCAGTTCATTCATAGAGGGGTTAACAGGTAGTTGGATGGATGACTCAACATAGCATACAGCCTCCAGGCTAGAGAAAGAACCTACTCAGCTGCTTGATTTGGAGACAAGGAACCTCCAGTCTTTTAAATTCAGGAAACTTGTTTAGGCTGCTCATGGTCAGTAGGCAGTAACAGCAAGTCTTATAGTTATGATTTCTCTCCTCAGTGACATATCTGACTTTGTTTAAAAAGAGCACAACATAATATCCCAAACTGAAAAGCAATATTTCTTTCTGCTTTGTTTATTGGTGGTGCCTGTGGTGTTTTTATTTTGTTCTGTTTCTGATTCTCTTCCTGAGAGAATGGAAGGTCCTCCAAATGTTATGGTCATGACTACTGTGAGTGTGTGATTAGTTTAGTGAAGGTCAGGACCAGGGTCAGTGGTGTCCAAATCTCTGCCTCTGTCAACCTAATATTAAGTTAGTTCTCTGTTAGGGCTTTTGCACTAGCCACCACTGCCTTCTGACACTGCAGGAAAGACTACTCTTTGTGGAACATACAAGCACAGAGTCCCCCCGGTATAACAGTGGTTCTCTAATTCACTGCATGAGATTGACCCAAGAACCTCCAAAAATCATTATCTCAGGGTTCCAGCTAGGAACAATTAAATCAGTTTCTGGATGTAGTGTGTGAGCATCAGTATTTTTTTTTCCAAAGCTTTCCTGATGGAAAGCCAGTATTTAAATAATCTTCACACTTAAGACCACTGTGAAGGCCCTTCACAGATAGTGATGTTCACTAAAATCTCTGAGATTGGGGGCTTGGGGATGCTGAACTGATCCTTCTTCTTTCCCAGGGGGTGGAAATAGGCCCTGTCCCTAAGCAATGCTGATAACAGAGTTACGATTGAATAATAAAATGTGTTCATAGTAAAATATACGTTGATTAAGAAAACGGGCTTTAAAGGTCAGACCTGTCTCCTATCCTAGCCACACTGCATTCTTCCCTGGAGACCTCGGCCAGGGAACTTAGACTTGGTTTCTTATCTACCAGATAAAAATAATGGTAGATAAGCATTAATAGGACTGAGAGAGCATTAGCTTAGGGTAGAGTCTGGCCCAGAGAAAAACATAGCAATTTTCTGGTTTTTTTGTTGTTGTTATTGTTTTGTTTTATTGTTTGCTTCTTCACAATGTAGATATTTAAATCAAATAAAATGTGCTTCCTTTGGCCACCCTGTGTGGGATTCCCCCTTTCAGTGTATGTCTTCACCTGAAAATCTAACCTAAGCAAATATATGTCTATAAATGAATCATGTTGTGGTCAGATTTCATAATCACTTCCCTTATTCAGGAGATCGCTCAGCCTTCACTTCATTTCTTGTAGTTTCTCACTCAGGCCTTTACCACCCATTCCAGAACTTCTCTTCCTGACACCTTCTTGGGTTTGGTTTTCATGTGCATGTGTGGGGTTTGTTTGTTTATTTGTTTGTTTGACCTTAACTTAGTATCTTTGTCTGAATTAAGGTGTTTTATAACCTGTCTCTAAAAGTCTCTTATCTACCACTAGTCTTAGGACTATAGCAGTCTTATAGTCTTTGCTCCTTCTCTCTCTCTCCTCAGTGTGTGTGTGTGTGTGTGTGTGTGTGTGTGTGTGTGAGAGAGAGAGAGAGAGAGAGAGAGAGAGAGAGAGAGAGAGAGACAGAGACATGAAGGAGAGAGGGGAACAGCCATTCACAGCCTCCTCTCCATGTATGAGTTGAATCTGTAGTTATCTCTGTGAGGACCATCTAAGCAGTAACTTAATGAAGTGGATGTGTCCTAAAGTCTAACTTTTAAGAAATGATCAGGACTTCAGCATCCACAGATCCAAATGGCACTTACCATGGGAGTCTGGATATTGCTACACTATTTAAAGACAGAGTCCAAGAAAATGGTAAAAACTCAGTTTATTCTATGATACAATATGTGATATCCTACGTTAAATGACTACCAGTGGACATTCTTTGTCGAGTCTGTGTTTTTTAAAGTCATGCAGTTCTTCCATATGATTGATCGTATTGATAAATGCATTGAAAACACATAAGAAGCATGTTCTGTAGGAATGTTCTAATTAATACAAAGGAGCTACTTTCTCTGACTAAATGCTAGCAAAATATCTTAAAAGAAAATTTAGCTAGTTCTGTTCATGTATTTTGGATGGATGGAGACCCTTTGAAAACTTTAAACTAACACATAACAACAGTCAAGTAGTTTACTCTTGTTGGGAAAAAAAAAAACCTGTATATATTATAATGCCATAGAAACTTCTATTTTTTCAACTTATGGTTGAGCAGTCTGTTTTGCATGCAGAAGAAACCTGTTTGGGCAATCTTGTCAATATTTATTCTGACAAGTAGTATAGAAATAGGTATCTCTTAGACCAGTGGCTCAATTTGGCCAAACATTAGAATCATCTGAAATGCTTATATCATTTTCACTCCTGAACCATTCTAGACCTGGGAAATCAGAATCTCTGGACCCAGAACACAGCATTTAGTAATTTTTTAAAGGTTTCCCAGATGATTGCAATATACAAACAAGGTTTAGGATCCATGTCCTAGAAAATAGGCAGTTTAATTATTGCATTCATTAATGTTACAGGGACCCATGAAATAAAAACTTAGGTGATTAGAAAATGCCATCATATTAAAACCCTCAGAGAATGTCATATGGGACTGTCATATAAAGGATGCAAATTTGTTCTAATGTCTTCTCATATCATCAGTGGAAGATAATTTCTGAATCAGCTTAATTGAGGCTGTGCTCCAGGAAGATAACTCCTTGGCCATAAGTACAGTTAATTGGAGTACATCTTATTTCTAGGAATACTTTTCCATCTTTTCAAACTACCTTTATATAGTCTTGTTGATTAAAATTTTTATAAAGGACTTTTTTCAGAATGCATTAAAGAAGATTGTTACTGAGAAAATAGATATATCATATACATTGGCATATAGAGCTTCAATTCATTATAATATTTAGAGGTAGAGTATTAGTTTTCCTTATAACCAAATTTTCTATAAGTCTAATAGCAAGGAGAATATGAAAACAAAAGTGACCAGGCTTGATATTGGCATAAATTTATTACTTTATTTTAATGTTGAATTATGGGCACATTTGGAAGTATCTCATCCCCATATCATGGCACCAGTTCTAAAAATGACTATGGATACTTTGATCCCATCTCAAAAGAAGCACGTGGTTTTTAAATAAAAATGTTTATTTGCACAAGTGAAGAAAGTGAATGCAAACTACAAAAAAAAATGAAAATAAGCATGAAAACTCATATTCCCCTACTCTAGTTCCCTTGCTCAATCTGATGATTTTCTTAGAATGTTATTCTCCACTTGCCTAAAAATGACTTGTTTGAATTCAATCTTACCCCCCGTATTCAGCTTAGTTATTAAAACTTCCATGAAGCTTTTCCATTTGTAACAGAAAGTAAACCACAGACATCAGAACAAGGAGGAAGTCACTGCAATGGTCCATGAAAAAAAAACCTGATAGTAGGCACAGTGATAGAAAGTAGGTGCTAAAGAGACAGTGATGGGTTGTTACAGAATGGTAGAGAGGAAAAGAGGGGTAGGAAAAATCCCTGGCTGGCACCCCAGACCAGACCATAAAAGCCATGCACACACACCTACACACACACACACACACACACACACACTCACATACTTTCAGCATGCATGACTTGTGGGACTTTATTCATGAACAAAATTTGCAGGCTATCTGTCCTCTACCATTGGTTCTTTTGATTTATTGTACTATATGTTCACAGGAAGCTCCCCACAGAAGGCTGGAGTCTGAGTTGTAACCTCTTACTGTCTCCTAATCAACACATTTGATGTGTTTCTTTCATGTTCTGATACCTTGAAGTTTGGTACCATTTCTTGTTTTTCCTTGTTTAAAAGTTCATAGATACTTGTCTAAGGTGGACATTTAAGTCATGGTGTGCTTTTAATAATGTGTAGTGTAAGTCCCTCTAAAGGCATGAATACATTTTGCTTGAGTGTCTTTTCATTCTGAATGCTTCTCTGAAAGGCATAGTTTGTAAATTCTTGTTAATGTGAAAAGGGAACGTTTTGGGCACCTTCTCTGTGTTGCTGATGTGTAGAGAGAGCTATTTTTAATTTTTGTTCTTCACTCTTTTTTCTGTGCTTGTGAATTTTGAGGTGCCAGACTGACTGCCCTCTAGGCTAGTGTCCCCAATTTATCCCAAAAATAGGAAAAATATGAGAGGCAGAAAAGTCCAGAGTCATGTCTGGGTTCAGCATATTACCCTGACCCACTCTGGAAAAATATTCAACATACCCTAAAGGAAAAGTTTTTTGTTGTTCTTTTTCTTTTCTATTCTTTTCTTTTTTCTTTATTTTTTTTAATGAAATAGTCCATCTGCTCTCAGAGCTGAGAAAACTAAAGCCTCTTTTGCTATCACTGCAGCAATTTTGCCTCTTGTAAACCAACACTCAGGATCTCTTTGGAAAATCTAGAATATTTTTTTCTCTTTCATTTCCACCTGACAAAATTCCATCCTTTAAGACTGAATTCAAATGCTTGTTGTTACTGAGCCCTCTCAATGTGATTTTCCTTCCATATTTTCATAATACTTTCTTCTACAACATACATCCAACAGGCATATTTTGTCATGTGCATGTTGGATGTAGGTAAGTCTCAAAGTGACTATAAAAGGTGCTGACAGCACCAATTCCATTTCTGCATGTCACACAGAATCTGACTGTGGTCCTGGACAAAGAGCAGACATTTGATGTCTGTTGAATTCATGGAAAATTTCAAAGCTTACCTGTTCAGCTGGACCTTTCCTTCTAAATCAGAGATTGACACTGACCACCCAGTCCTCATGGATAGCTATCAAACTCTCTACAAATCATGCAGGTGGAAGCTCTTGGATTCCAGGTATTATACTTTAGAAATTCATAGTCTAGACCGAAACTGCCAGCTTTAACAGCTTAGCAGACCGCTATGACCAAAAGTCATTACTAATCCACCCAAACTGTTATTACAAAGTGTGGTCCACAAGATCCCTGGTGGTCCCTGATATTTTTATTACATGATCCTTTTACTTCTAGAAAGGGAAATAATAATGTAGAAAAATAATTTTACCAACCAGCATTTAACAAATGTGTAATACAACATTCGAGTTTTCATAGGAATTCAATGTTTTTAATAGTCATATGGATTGGTCATCCCACTGGCCCTTAAAAGTGCCCAGTATGTTTTCTGGAAAGAAATGTTGTCAGTTGGTGGCATGAAGCTCTTAGAATTTCAGCCTCATTTTCAAACATAGCATGCTTAACTTTTAGTAAACCAATTAAGTTTTTGGTTTTTCTGTTTTCACAATAACCATGAACGTAGTGACATATAAAATAATGTGATTTTCTTACTGTTAACAGGGAATGTAGAAAAATTTAAAGATATCTTTCTAAGTTACACCTTATAATAAAAACAGGTACAAGTTAACTCTTAGAAAGAGGTTTGTAAAACCATACACAATGCTTATTACAAAATTTTTATCAAATGTCAGGAATATAATATTGAGACTTCATAAGAATATCAACTGTAATAGAGATAGCTCAGATTCTAAGAGCTTAACTCTTGCCAGCATTTGATAGTTCTTATTGCTTAGATAGTTTTAGCTTTATGTCAGAGACATTCTGATCCTGCAACAGAATATAGAGAAATGCTTTCTAGGGCCAAATACAACCAGAGAGAACTAGAAGTATATTTATTTCTTTTCTCCCAAGTTGAAACATTTAGCTCTCCCACTTTTGAGTGTGAAATGATTGTCAATCCAAAATGATGTAGTGTTGAGAGCAGTTTTCTCTGACAAATCTCCCCATAATGCTGCATAGTGTTGGATCTGTGTTAAACTTGGTGCACAGAACTGGGAGGGGGCAATTTACCAGAACGGTAAAGAGCATAGACACTAAAGCTAGACTGCTTGGACTTGATGTTAAACATTCTCCATGCCTTAGTTTTCTAAGGCATGGAGAATAATAACAGTATCTACACATGGATTGTGAATATGAGTTAATACATAGATGCCCCAAGAAGAAATGTCTTGCATGAGAAGCACTAGGTTTGCTACAAGTTATGTTGAAAAGACTGCAAATTTTTGCTGACATTCCCAGTGTTCTCAGTACCTGTTAGGATTGTTTTTAATTTAGTAAAGACAAAGAATAAAGATGCATACTAGATGCAGACCCAACCTCTTGCTCCAAATTCCCATGACAAAGCCAGATAGAGATGAACATACAACCAGCACAGTGCCTCTTGCTGACAAAATTATGTTTCAAAATTATATTTTGTTGTTATTATTTAAAACTTAAACCTAACTCTTTGTCCATATATGGACCAGATGCCCCTTTAATCAATTTAAGAATGCAGTAGCTTTGCAGACCACTGGATGGACAATGACAACCATGACCACAAGGGACTTAAAACCCCACAGTATGTGGAACCACTGCAGAGTTAGGGATATGCAAACTAAGAGCAGACTCTGAGGCCATGCTAGGTGAATTGTACGTGTTTACATGGTCAGGTCCAATAGATGAGACTAGTTGTATGAGGCTCCAGAAGACATAGACCTAGAACAACTGGGTAGCAGTATCTGATTCAGTGTGAAAGAGAACTTTTTTGCAGTTAGAGTAGTGTGCCCGTCACTGGGGGCTGACTGCAGAGGCTTGACAACCAGGGCTTTTGTGAAAAGAATTGAAGTTCAAGTGTGGATCCAGATCTCTCCCATCCACCTGTATATACAGACTCTCCAAGGAGAAGCTTTCCTGGACTGTTTTGTAGATTGTGCCTTTCAGTCCAAACATCCTGACTCATACCCCTCTTATATATGCAAGTGTGACTGGAGTCAGATGATGGCCTCAAAATCAGAGACCTGAGTTCTAGTCCATCACTTTCTCTGGGACCTTTGGTCAATTTTGTCAATTAACTCGTGTAAAATCCCCATCATGCTGGCCTTTCAAAGGATGAAAGTGACTTTACTGGTGGTGGTGGTGGTTCTTTTGCTGTTACTGACAATACAAATCTGCTGTCTCCTGGAAAATGACTTCTTCAGAAGGATCAAAACACTTCTTTGTCCTTAACAATTCTTTCCCTTTTTCTTTCAGGCCGCTGTGCTCGCTGTGGGGAAAATGTAGTTGGGGAAGGTACAGGATGCACTGCCATGGATCAGGTCTTCCATGTGGATTGTTTCACCTGCATCATCTGCAACAACAAGCTCCGAGGGCAGCCCTTCTATGCTGTTGAAAAGAAAGCATACTGTGAGCCCTGCTACATTGTAAGTGCTTTCATTTTTGCTCTTCAGGTGCTTTGGCCTGATGCCAATCACTCCAGACAGAATGTAGCCATCTAAGCTTTATTTCTCACCCAATGTTATAATGTGTGTGTGTTTATATATGTGTATATGTAAATAGGCATACTGTAGATGTCCCCCTGTATTCCCCATTCATATGAGGTCAGAAATGTGCATTGGGGTGGGGCTGCTTTTCATTTAGTGATTCAGCTGAGAAGTTCACCAACTTGTGGATTTTAGGCATGTATGTCCAAACTAGCAGGTATCCTCCTCAAAGCATCAGAAGGCTTCCCAGTAGCAGAGTCTACCTCTTGCTAGTAAATCTCACCCTGCGTTTGAAAGCCAGTATTTTTAGGGAATCTTTGCAGACTTCTGGACTTGTCAGGCTCTTCTAAACTTCTGGACTACTTTTCTACCCAGAATGTTTCTTACCAGCCTTATCCAACAGATTTTTCAATGATGCAGAGAAACCCTGAATTATAGAGCACCTTAAAGAGAAATGAATAGTAATACCGACTGAGCTAATAATTGTTTTCTTTTTTAAAAGAAAAAACCCTGTATTTTAATAACATAGCTGAGAGGCTGAAAAATAGTCATATTATCTTAGATTTTTTTGCAGGGCCACTTAATCTATTATGTTATTCTCTAATAGAACGATTGGATGACTAAATACAAACTTTTTAAAAAATCTAAAGTACCTTATTTTGCTATCTTTCTGTATGATTTTGATCTGCCTGTCTAACATGTGTTTGTGAATAAAAGTACTACTTTTTATGCAACTCACAAAAGAGTAATGATTTGGCCCTTCATGCCGAGGTATTGCAGCATCAAAAAAGCCTTGGTGCGAGGTGTTGGGAGTCACAGCTTTGCAAAATTTCCAAAATTCAAGGTTTATTGGAGTTTGTGGCCTGGATGGTATTTTGCCATAACCTGGTAACTTTAACTCTTTGTAATGCTGGGGTTTGTAGCACAGTTCCAAAAGTTCAAGATTAAGACTATGAAGGATTACATATCATTTTGCATCTGTTAGGCTCAATTTTATTTCATTTTTCTCCCAGAGGCAATTTAAATACATGTAGCATCATTAAAAAGCCATACATTTTTAGAGGTGAAAAAAAAATCTTCAGACCATTTGCCTAATTTATCTCTTTAGAAGTGAGAACACAGAAACAGAGAGAGGGAGAGTAACTTCTTATGTTCTGTCATAGTGTCAGAGCCAGGGCTATATTCAGTTATCCACAGCCTTATATCTTGTGCAAATACCACATGGTTTTAGTTTGTCCAAAACATAAAGATGGACACAATAATGTCCTGTTGATCTGGAAAGAGCGATGATTTCTAATAGAAGTCTGGCAAATGAAAGCTTACCACTATAGGACATTCAAATATTTCAAATATCACCTTTTGGGATCTTCATTGAAAAGAAAAAAGCATTGCATAGTTCCCAGCCTTTTCGTGTGGACTACATGAACTATCATTGACAATAACTTAGAACCACCACTTTGAAATTATTGGTTGCTACAAGAGCTTTGATAGTAATGTCAGCAGAGCCTGCAGAGGCACCCCAGTCCCATTTGTTCCTAATCTAAGAAATTACATATGGTTGTGTGTGGTTTTTTTTTTGTTTTGTTTTTATAGCTTTTCTGTTTCATCCTTTTTTGACTACATTGTTGACTCTTGGCCACTTTAATGACTTTCTTGTGACAGCCCTCTTCACCCATTCTTTTCATCCTTCATAAACCAAAACTCTTAAATACATTATCAGGAAACAACGTAACAGTAAGAGGAGCTCATGAGTTTGAATTCAGTTCCATCACTTAATACTTTGTCTCCCTGTGTAAATTATTCCATCTTTCTAAGGCTTCAATTTGCTCAGTATTTCCCCCAAAGACTACAGAAGATGAAATGAAGCAATCTTAGTAAAGCATCCTTTGCCTTCTCCAGAAACAGTAGTGGAATACATGGTATTCCAAGATTAATTTTACCAAGACGTTTGAATCCTCATCACTGTTTCTGAACCTGAGAACTTTACCTATGCAGTGAGATTCACCAGGAAGTTGTTTTAGATCTCAGACATAACACTTCTTCCCACTTTTTAATGCTTTGCTTGCTTTCCTGAGTGTATAATAAGACCGAAGAATGGCCAATATGACAAAATGAGGAGAGTTTCTACAGTGTGTGGGCTCAGGTTTCAATCTCTCTTCGAGGCATAGGGTCTTCAGCATACTACCCCCTCTGCTTTGGTTGTATGTTAATGTACTGTGCTTATAGCAAGGAAACTGTCTGGGAGATATTTAATCACAGACATGGAAGAACTGGGAGAATTCAAATAATGGAAATCCTTACCATCTTTTTAATATCCTCCTTCATAAGAACATTTAATCAAGTTTTTTTTTAAATGAAATCTATACATAGTGACTCTAAAATGTAATTTAATTCTTACCAGAATTCAGTTAAGCTTTACCCAGGGACCTTTGTTCAGCATTGATTGCGGAGTTCAACACAGCTCTCACACCCTCAGATGGGTATACTAGCACTTTAATTTCTTCTAAATTTGCATAAGTCCAATAAGCTGCACACTAGAACTAAAAAGATGTTGGGGAAACAGAAAGAATTAAACAGAACAATTTTTTTTTTAAGGACAATCCTAGACATGTGTGTTTTAAAGAACCAAAGGCCTTAGAACAGGAAGAACTTTCTGTGTGATCCAGAAAAATTGCCTCTTTTACAACTGCAGGAAACCAGTAGTTAAAAGACATTCTTTATGAAGCAGAGAAAACCCAGTCCCTGGATTTCAGTCAGGATTCCTTTCTTTTGTTTATTTTTTTTTTCATTGATGGAACAAGTATATTGTTTACATTAGGTTAACAAATAGGAAATAGAAAATCAAATATGTGTAGGGAATTACAATGCCACATTGAGTAGCTTAATGAATTATTTCTGTGTAATGACCACCCACCCATGTGTGACACTGAATCCAGGAATGAGACCCCTCTAATATAAACTAAATTTATTTCTGCCAAAATTGGTTATTGATAAAGATCAATATAACTAAGATCATATAAATATAACTAAACCTCTCCAATAGGGAATAGGATATATTTAATAAGTGGTCTCATTACTGCTGATGGTCCTGTAAAGTGGAAAAAAAAAACTGGATTGAATCTAAGATCATAGTTAAATGAAACATTTAAATTATTTTAAGGTAAAATGCACAAGTAATGTCTTCAGATTTGGTTTATTAATTGCAGATATGTTTCTAAGGTCTCTTGAATTCTTCATCCTTGTGCACAAATAGCTGTACTTAAATAAATTTTACTCAATATGGCATTGTAATTCCCTACACACACTTGATTTTCTGTTCCCTATTTGTTAACCTAATATAAATATGTACATAGCTTTTTTTGGTAATCATCTTCATTTTTAGCTTTTTATCTCTTTAGGTTTATATTATGTTTACATGCTATATTTTAAAACCATTTCTCACTCAAAAGATATTAGGTATTTTCCAATCTTTTAGCATTGTAAATAACAGGCTTACAGGAAACAGAGTAAAATTTTTATATTTTTAAAATTACTTCCATAGATTAATTTTAAATTTATCTTACCAATCAAGAGCAGAGCAATTCAGAAGACTTTGCTTTATTTTGCTACATTTCTTTAGAAAGATTTTTCCAGTTTACAGGACCATCAGCAGTAATGAGACCCTCTCCAATAGGGAATAGGATACTTATTAAATGTATCTTATTCCCTATTGGAGAGGTTGTTATATTTATTTTGAACCAATTTAAAAAGTACATTATGTCACAGTTATTTAATTTACATTCTTATAATTATTATCAAAATTGATGTTTTTCGAGTTTGGTGTCGCTGAGATGCCTTTCTACTTTGACATCTTTTTAAAAGCTTAGTTTTAAACATTCATAAAGTTTTGAAAAAAATAACAATTTAAAATTAAGCACTCAAACTTCCTTGGGAAGTAAAGTGTTATAAATAGCATCTGCTTAAGTAATGGTGACTCTCTTGGTATGACCTTGGGTAAATCATTCATCTTCTGAGTACTAGTACTCACATTTATTAAAGGAAGGTATTAATTTCTTCCCTATCCTCAAAGAGAGGGAGAGAACAAGTATGATATTTTGTATGTCATTAAACCATTTACCAATATGAGGGCCTAATCTGATTAATAATATGACTATCATCACCTTTTGCCCTTAGTATTATGTGATCCAATTTAGAAACCCTTTTTAAGTTTGGAGAAGTATCCTGGCTGTCGTTACGATAGAAATCCCAAAATAAATTGATGTAGTAGGAGGAACATGAGAACAAGTAAGAGAAAAAGAACTTCACGCTTTGCTTACGTCGATTTCTGTGCTGCCATCAGTGAGGTGGTAGTCATGCCTCCCCCCTTTTATGTCCTCTGCCCTCCCTGAGACCAGCTTATTTGTGAGCAGAGATTTAGCACAATCAGTGTCGTTTTCCTCTTAGCACTGACAGGGAGCCTTGGCCTAGAACACAGCATGTAAAAAGTTTTCACCAAAGTGTGTACCAAATGGCAGCCGAGGAGTCTCCCCTAAACCAGGGCTCCTACACAGAGTGGTTGGAGTCCAACTCCTGACACTGAAGGTGGAAGTTGTTAAGACATTTTTATTAGAGCTGAAATCCTAGTGACTAAAGGGCCTCTGGAAACAGGAGGCCAGCTCCAAAGGAGACTAAGCTCTGAGGTACATGAACTTGGCACATTAGTGGCCAGCCCACCAGCAGACTTTTACTCTCTTGTGTCACTAAATGGCTGCAGTTAAAACAGTCTAACTTTTCAACCTCCAGTAAAAGGTTGGGTTTTGTATCTCTGCAGGAAAGCTGTCCTTTATAAATTCAAGTTCTCCTAATAAAATGTTTTAAAAGCACTTGTAGCCAGTGCCTTATATGGGTGTTGGAACAGGAACTGGGAGTTTGGACTAAATCTTTTAAATCCACATGAACTTCCCTTCTCTTTTCTTAACTGCTTGCCTTTGGTCTTTCATCTCTAAGATGAACTGTGTTTTTCTCTGTCTTGTCATCTCTCTCACACTACACACACATCAATACACAAACCACACACTGCACACACACACACACCACACATCACACACTATACACACCACATGTGCACCACATACATCACACACATCACTTGCTTTACACATACCACATGTGCACGACATACATCACACACACCACTCGCTTTACACATACCACACACATGCTTCTCACACAGCACACACATTACACATACCTCACACACACACTATATACACACCGCACGCATGCCACACACCACAAACATGCATAGAACATATAACATGCATGCATCATACAAAGCACACACATATGCATACACACCACATATCACACACACTTTCTTCTTGATATTTTATCCTCCTCTCACCATTACTCTCCCAGGAAGAAGAAAAATGGCTCAAAAAAGAAAAAAAAATGTCAAAACACTCTTTTGCAGGGTGTAACCACACTAACTTCTGAAACATCATCTCTCCTATTCATTAGAATCTAGCATTTTACAGTGCTCCTGAGCATCTTTTATTACATGTTATCGTAGATATTAGAGCCATGTGAAATAGATGAGGGGAGATTGTTAGTCTCATTTTACAAATGCACCTTTGATGGTATTAAAGTAAAAGACAAAATGAAGACTAGGAAGAGTTCTTCCGGCTTACTCTTTATTGCCTGGTCATGCACCCAGCCTGCAGCTAATGTTCAACTTCCTGAATACATGAAGATCCTGCCATCCCCCCTCCCAATACACACACACATCTACAGTCAGCTGTCATCAGCACCTACCATTTCCAGGATTTAAACTGATAATCACTTGCATCATGTCTTCCAGTATTGCAGAATGGCAGGTGAAAAACGGTCTTCGTTAGTGTTTACAGATTACTCTTCCTGAAACACCTCAAATTATGAAGCAAAAACTGCCTTTAGAGATAAAAATAATAACAACAATGAACATTTGTTTAACGCTTTAACTTTTACAAAGCACTTTTTAAAAAAAATATATGTTAATTGTTTTAGTCAGTTCTTTTGCTTCTGTGATTAAAAGACCTGACAAGAACAATTATAGAGGAGGAAGAGTTTATTTGGATGCTCACAGTTTCAGTGATCTTAGTCCACAGACAGCAGGCTCCATTCCTCAGGGCTCAAGGTGAGGCCACATATCATTGCAGAAGAGTATGGTAGAGGAAAGCAGCTCAAGTATCACACCAGGAAACAGAGAGACTCCACTCAAAATATATCCCCCTGAGGCATGCCCCCAATGACCCACCTCCTCCAGCCACACCCTACCTGCCTTCAGTTACCACTCAGTTAATCTTTATCAGGGAATTAGTCCTATGATTGAGTTTAGTCTATCATAACCCAATCATTTCACCTCTAAGTAGTCTCCTCCTCATTCCAGAGCTTTTGGGGATACCACATATCTAAACCACAACAGTTATTCTCAAGTGATCCTAAAAAGTAGTTACAATTATTTTTGCTTTCATTTCCCATGTCAAGAAATGAAGTCTCAAAAAAATCTCAGTTTGTGCAGTTCCAGAAAGCATGTGTATCAGATCGAGGACTTGACCCTGGCCTGCCTTGATTTCCAAGTCCAGCCCTTTCTATTTGCCTAATAAAAATCACTGGAAATATCACTTGTTGTTGCTAAGTTTCCTTTTTACTAATTATTTCCTCATAATTTCTTTAAAAGGTTAATCCAAAATTTGAATTTTAGAGATGTACCTTCACCTTCATTTTAGAGAAAGTTTTAAAATCACAATGAATTTTTGTGGTAGTAATTATTTAAAAGAAATGTTTTAGTATTATATGCTCATTAGAAAATAGAAGAAAAAAGGTATGTTATCTTTTCATCTGAATAGAATAGTTCACTGCATATTCCTTTTCTATTTTTATATCCCTGTATGTATGGAGCTAGATAGAGTTATAGTATATATAGATACAGGTAGATATAGATACGGATGCAGATACAGATATATCTCCACATATTTATTTTCACATCCTATGAATCATACCACACATACTAGTTAGTAATTTGTTTTGTTACAGGATATTTCATCAAACATTGCTCAAAAATAGTCTCTTAAATATTCCATGGACATCCAAAAAGAACATGTATTACCTACATACCCTTTCTGAAGAGTCACTCAAAGAAATATTCCATCAAATGAACAAGTCAATCAAAATATGCTGTGCAGGAGATCCAGATCAAATAACAACCCTTATTTGACAAGCATTGAGCCAATAAAACTACTCATAAAAAAACATAGAAAATAAAAAAGATATATTAGAATTCAATATTATTAATATTATCCTTAAAAGAATAGTTTTCAAAACAAAATATCAAATATCTATAATATGAAAAAACAGACACAATACCGTTTAGGACAAAATTATCAAAATTACCAGCTAGACCAAAGAACTGTATTTTATTAATGACTATATTGTTCCCAATGAGGACAAACCCAACATTAAAAATTAGTACCTTGAAATTTATACTAGAAAACATTGATAAAATATGAGATGAAAATGGTAAAGGCATATCTTATAAAACTTTGACATACTTCTTTCAGGCTTTGACCAATCAATTCTAGGGGCTGAATAAAATTAATAAGATTGATGTAATCAAGGTCAGTTGATCTCTGCAGCTAAAGAAATTATATCTTCTTTATAAAAGGACCACAGAAGAATTAGAAAAACATTTATCATATAAAAGCCTAAGAGAAAATTGTAGAAAACTCCTATATTGGCTAACAGAGTTACAGATCAGTGCAGTACAACAACAAGATATATAAAGGGACAAATATATAAACCCCCTTTCAGGTTAAGGAGTTGTCGAGAAGTAGGAATGAGGATAACCCTGCCTGGCAAAAAGGGAGATGTAGCCAAGTTGAATTCCAGGCAATGCCATGATCACTAGCTGGAACAAGGAGTACATATAAATTAACCTAAGAAAATTACACAAAAAGCAACCTAAAGAAAGAAGGAATTTGCTAAGTGAAAAATTATCCATAAATGAAAAAATCACTAGAATTTTTAGGTCTAAAAGATGATTTTTCAAAGTGTGGAATATGATATGTCAAGAAATTTGTAATGTTTTGAACAACCCACAATAAAAAATTAAAAAAAAAATAAAAAAAATAAAGAGAAGTACTTGAAAGAGAAACAACAACAAAAAAATAAAAAATAAAAAAATAACAATTAAAAGATGATTTTTTGAAAACAGTAATAAAATAAATATGGTAAAAATAAATGAGGGAAAAAGCAAAAGTTACAGAAAATTACAATTAAAAAGAAGCTCTTAGTAAAAGTCTAGAGAATATTTTAAAATTATTACATTTAAATTCTTATAGAAGAGACTCTTTTCTCTGCAAATCTGAAATATGCAGGGATAAAAACTCATCTAACCTCATAAACATGGATGAAAGTCAGAACTGCTACCTGAGAAAGACCCAGGAAATTTCACTAACAGGATTTTTCATATCTTCAAAGAACAAATGATTCCTGTGCTATTTCAGCTTTCAGAGCCTAGCAAGAGAGAAGGTTCCCAAATCATTTTATAAAACCAGCCTGATCCTGGTGGTAATACCTAACTTAGGTCACCCCCAAAAGAAAACACTATGTTAATCTCGCTTTCACAAATGCAGAGATCCCAGATGAAACATTAGTCGATTGGATACCACATAATAAAGCATTCCAAGGTCTTCCATAATTACAATGTTTGGACAATAGAGGAAACTTTAACATAGTTATATTGGTATATCAAATTGGAAAACAAAAACTGTTCATTTCCATAGATGCTTTTCATTGAAAGTACATTTTATAAAATTTATTACACATTTTTATTTTAAAAAAGAAAACAACTATGATGACACAAAACAAGCTCTATGTAAAATAGAAGGAAAAGAGAGATATATATTTGGCAGGAGAAGACAAAAAAATAAAGTCCTGGCCAGCCTTCCTTCTCCCTAGGTCTAGGTATGCACAGGCTTTCCTGATTATTAATGTTCTTCATGTTCTAACCTTTAATGTAAATTGGGAAACAAGGAAAACGTTAAATATATGTGTGTGTGTGTATTTCTGCTTATTAGTTATATTTCTAACATACAAAACTACAGAGAATAATATGATAAAGGTCATATTGTACCTGTCATGCAATTTAAGAAATAAAACATAAGGAACTCAGTTGAAGTCCTCTGGGTTCTATTTTATGATCACATTTCCAAAACTCCTATACAGATATAACCACTATTCTAAATTTGTTTTTTATTTAAAGAGTTATTATCCATGCATTTCTTTATATTTTTGATACAGAACTCTAAACTTTATATAGTATTGTTCACATATAGTGTTCCTTAATTTTAAACAAATTGCACTGTATCTCATTCATATTTTTCTGATACTTTTCATTCAACATTTTAACAGTAGGATGTATAAATATTTATATGTGATAAGATTATTTTTATAGAAAACCTGGAAAATCTAAAGAGTAAATAAGGAAAGTTTAACAATCTGATAAAATAAAAATTACAAGTTTAGTTTTAGAAAATATAACAGGAAAAATATCCTTATGCAGAAGCAACAAAAATTACAAAATACCTAGCTAAAACTTTAAAGATATAAATAATCTAAGTGAAGAATGTTATAGAACTTTGCAAAAGTAATTAACTCATGTACAGAATGATCTGGGGATTGGACATTCTTTGGAAACTGTCTCATTTTTAGTCATTTATATATCACCCTGTTATTCTACAACAGCAACAATAATTTTAGTGGGGGGATGAATATTTACTGCACTGTCCTTTGCAATGGGTATAATTTAGCCCCTTTCCCTGAATAACCCCCAGTCTTTGGCTGATCTTGGTGACTGCTCACTGCATCCCTGCAGGCTCCAAGGCAGTACTTACTGGTAAGTAAAGGAAGCACAGACCTGAAAGTAGATTGCCCAGAACAACTAAGAGACCTAGCTGAACATAGCATTTTCCTCCTCATTCCTATCCCAAACTATATTCACTCTGTTGCCATAGAATTAGAATGCTTTCTAAAGACCAGAAGGAACCTTAGAAATTCAATAACGTCATTTTATAGCTGAGAAAGCTAAAGCCCAAGAAAGCTAACTGATTTGCCTGAGGTTATATGGTTTATTAATGGCAGAGGCAGGAATAGAAACCATGAGCCTTGATGATGTCTTCAAAGAGCTGCTTTCTTTGGGACCAACACAAAGAATTTTAACCATATGTGGCTTCAGGTCCTGAGAGACATCCCTAGAAAATGTTGGATTTAGTGGATTTGGGTTGGAGAATGTAGAAGTAGGACAGTGTTTGCCTCAGTCCTAGCCAGAATGAAGGGTCTCAGATTTCCAGGTTAAATGCCTCTGAAACTTTATGCTAGAACCTTCCCACTGCCCCAGTTTGTTTATTTTTAAATCAAGCATGAACTCACCACTCGATGTTTGCAGAGTTTGGATGAATGTCAGCATCAAGCCACTGTAATAATGGTTTAAGATTATTTAATCCCATTACTTATACACTTCATTAGGCTGAGTGAATTGTTGGCAGTGGTTCAGTAAACTTCCTACTTTAGAGATAAAAGGATGGAAAGAAAATAGGGAAGGAGCCTATTCCTTATTTTCTTTCATATTTATCTTATGTCTGTTAATGGATAAAGGAATTATAATTAGCCAACTATAGCTTAGGAGCTGTGTTAGGGGGATCTTCTGACTCCCCCATACCCTCAGAAATGTCTATAGCTGTATATGTCCTTTGGATGGCAGAGGATGTGTGTGTGTGTGTGTGTGTGTGTGTGTTTATGCTATAAAATCAATCTTACAAATAACTTGAAAGTAAGCTCAAGGATTCTAGGTAAGATATTCAGGGGTTTGGTATAAGGCAACATATAATTTTAAAAATAGACTATGGAAATTAAAACCACACCCAGCTTGATCAGTTACTATTCTGTTTCCACCCATTTCTCTTAGCTTCAGTTTCCCCATGCATAAAATGGAAGTACTGTTTCTCATGATTATATAGTTACATGAAGATTCAGAGAGAACAAGGATGAGCAACAATCATGATAAGGGCTTTGAGCAGTAAGTGCGTGCACCGGGACCTATCCTGAAAAGGACATATGTGCAAAATCTGCAAAGGAGAATTTTCCCTGACTTGAATCACCAAAGAACATGCTGCTGGTTTCAGAGGAAGTCTCATGGAGTCTGGGGGATGACAAGTGATGAGACTCTGGAAGCTTGGTTTTCTTAAAACATGTCAGAGGTCACTTGCTTTGGAATCACCCTGAAGTCCTCATGAAAATAATAAAATTCTGAACTTTTCCTAGAATGGCTGCACAAGAGGACAGAAAGGCTGTTCCTTTCACAGTTCTGGGGTAGGGTTGGAGTGGGAGTCTTATTCACATTCAGATTTGGATACCTATATATCTATACTTCCAGCTCAGCTCATTCAAGAAGTGACCCCAAAACACTTTTTCCTCCTTATCTCCCATCTCTTTCCTCTATGTTCCTTTTATACTGCTTGCCCACCATGGATTCTCTTCTCCTGAACATGGATATGTCTAAGGCTTCTCTGTCCACGCCTAGGCTGTTATCTGCCCATGTCTTCTCCCATCTCCAACCTTTAAAAATCTTGAACAATTCCAGCTTTCAAAAGCTTTCTGGAACTTCCCCAACTAGAAGGAGGCTTCCTTGAATCTGCAAGGCTTTTATTTCCACTTCTTTCCTAGTTTTTAACCTGACTATAACTGATATTAGAAAGTCTTTGGAGTCCTCAACACAAAAATTCCTTTACTGCTCTGAACCCCTCAAAGAGTGTGTGTAGTGGGGGTCACATTTGATTCTTCTTTGTGTTTCTGTAGGGCTTATCATGGTAGGCGAGCCTGTCATTGCTTTCACAGTTATGAGAGTGTGAAGGTGACCTGATTCTGCTGTCCATGCCAGTGTCTCCTCACAGTGTTTGGTTAGCGTGCCCTTTACTTGCCCTTTGGTGCACCTTGGACTTGAAATTCTATGTGAGAGTTAGAAGGGAAGAGAAAAACTTGGCTCCAGGAACCTATGAGCAAAGTCATTGCTGAAATGTAAATATAAAGATTGAGGGGAAAGATGTGAGAATGAAGCCAGCTGTCTAGCTTCCAGCCATAGAATTATCATAAGAGCTGCTGTACTCAAGGTCAAAACCATACTCTGCTTGCACATGAAAGTTCCCAAGGAGTTTGAGTGAAAGTTTTCTGATGTCCTGATGACTTTGAATGTGACATGCTGATTCCCTCCCACCACTGCTTAAATAAACAAATAAGTAAATAAATAAATGAAGTCTACTAGTCATCTGTTCTTCAGCCCACTTCGCTGCAGAGTAGGGTATGCCAGCGTAGGATGATGTCACCATTACAGTAAGGCAGGTTCCCTTTTAGAACACCTCACAGGGCCTGTTATTTTGAATATCTTCGAAGAATTTTTTTTTGTTAAGTTAGATATTATTTAGTAATTCAGCCTCCTACTTTTACAGGAGAGAAAATGAGATGCCAAAGAAGGGGGGGACTCTTGCTTAGAATGTCAAGATTAGATGGATACATTGAGGACTTTTTAAGCAACCTAAAAATCACAAACACCCAAATGTGATGAGATTTTTAAACTGTATCAGCTACTTTCGAAAGATAAGAAACCTCTTCCAGAGAAGTTATTTTTACTTTATGAGCTTTTGGATAATGCTAAAAGACATTTGAGGCAATTTAAATTAATATGGCTCATGAGACATAAACCTTCTAAAATGTATTCCTTAAAAAAGTGAGCTTTTATTATTTTTACTCCAGTTAAGGAAAACATTCTAAATAAATTCTATTATAAAGCATAACACATATACAAATAGCTTTTCCACAAAGTTTAAAGTACTACATGTGTTGGGTCTCAAAGGAAAATACTATGGGAAGGGAATTCAGGATCTTCAGCCAGGAAGTCCTCATGCAGGGAGAGGTCAACGCCAAGACCCATCTTACTTTCTCCCAATGCCACATATTCATTTTTTAACCACCCCCCAGAGACAAATGGGAACATCATCATCATTCTTTATAAATTAACAAAATCAAGGTTTAGAAAGTTGCAGACTTTGGACAATAAAGATTAAAGCAGAACTTTGGACTCCTGGACTCCAATCCTTAGCTTTTATCTTGCTTTTTAATGAATTCTTGCTAAAAGAGGGCCTGTGCTAGACTGAGGTTGTAGCTCAGTGGTAGAGCGCTTGCCTCACATGTGTGAGGCGCTGGGTTCGATCCTCAGCACCACATAAAAATAAATACATAAAAATGTATTGTGTCCATTTACAACAACAACAAAAAAAGAGGGCCTGTGCTCGGGTAAGGCTTTTTGTTGTGTTTTAATCAGCAAAGCGCCTCTTCACAGCTTCAAGGTTCAGCTTGATTACCTTGGTTTTGAGAGTCCTTCTGTAGCTCCTTCTAGCTGACTGCATGTACTTCCTTCTTTGTGTTTCTAGGACTTCTGTCTATCCATTTTGTGTTCATATTTCCTCTCTTCTTCAATCTCATACTAACTCATATTGATAGATAATCTCACCCTTGTATGGACTATGAGCTCCTTAGGGAAAACAGCTCATTTTTTTTTCTGTTGTTCTTCATTTCTCTTTTCCCTGTCTATCCCTAAATGTCACTCTGCATTTCCCCAAATAATACCCAAAGTAATACAGCTCAGCATAAGGAGTAGTTAGGACATTTTTTTTGAATAAATATATTTGTCAGCTAAACAAAATACCATAGACTAGATGACTTCAGTAAAACATTTATTCTCTAATAGGGCCAGAGGCTGGAAATCTAAGAGCAGGGAGCCAGCATGATAGAGTTCTGGTGTGAGTGCTGGTTCTGTTTTGTAGAAGGTCACCTTGTCACTGTGTCCTCTCATGGTAGGGTGGGTGAGATGGATGATGTGTAGCATACTCTTTAGATCTCATCTTATAAGGACACCAATAACTACCAACCTCATCTAATCCTAATTATCTCCCAAAGACTGCATTTTCAAATACTATCAGATGGAGGGTTAGGGTTTCTATGAATGGATTTAGGAAACATACCTAACGATTAATTAAATCTTTTAACCATAGGTCTATGAGTGCATTATTATTAGTTGGTGGAGTATTAATTAGAATATCCCCTTTTTCTAGGTATAGAAGCCAAACACTTAGTTACTTAACAAGTATCTATTGAATATCCTATTGCCTTTAAGGAATTTTGCTGAACACTCAATAAGGCCCTATCAGTGTTTAAGACATTGTATATTCTCCTTTAAGGATACATTTACCTGGTAGGTCTCATCTTGTTTTTAAGAAAAAGAGAGAGACTTTGTTTTTACAGAAAGTTATTGCACATTCCTATTAAATCATTAGGAAATTGGCACAAGTGGCAGAGAGCCAAACTGGCCTGAGTCTGGCTGGGCAGCATCTGGGGGTCATTCCAGCAAAGCTGCTGGAATAACGATGTGTTCTCCCAGAAAGTGCTTTCTGTCAAGTTTCTTTTGGAATTAACTCCTCATGCATGGATCAATAAACCTCACCAACTTGCCAATGTAATTAAGACGTGGCAGGTTAAGCATTACTATTAATTAAGTTCAAAGTAAAGTAAGATGAAGAAGGTTGTTTTTGTGAAATTGTGCTGTCAGATTTCCCTCAAGGGCGACTCAGTTCTTATGGAGGAGGATCCGGGAAAAGGTGGGGATTGCTATCTGTGGCACCTTGGGGAAAGTGAGCAGCTAAGCATATGCCTTTTGCATATTTTTAACTGAAGAATGAACTATCTGCCAATTGTAAGAGACATTGAATGAGCACGTTCCAGTTGCACAGGACTGTGCTCAGTACTGTGGGGTTACAGGGCAGCATGGAACTTGGTCCATGCTCTCACAGAGCCCTTGCATGGCTGGGAAGGGGCCCACATGCAGACAAATACAGTACAAGCCAAAGTCACCTGACTTTTTTGTCAGAGAGACTCAGGCAGTGGTCAGGGCTCAGAGAATAGGACATGTTCTGTACTGCAAACCAGCATTAAGAAAGACCTCCCAGAGGAGGTAGTATTTGAACAAGACTCCCAAGGTGGAGTTGGATTTGATAGGGTGAAAAGAAAGAATGAGAATGATTTCAATTTCTAAATGATTGTTTTCCAGGTTAAATTGCATTAAAACTCCCAGGACGAAAGGAAAATAAATCAGCCTGGCCATTAGGGATTTATCAAGCATTTATTATATGTGTATTATTTTGCAGGAAAGAGGAGGGTAGAAGAGGTAAAAGATATGTTCTGGTTTACAGAATTTTTGCTTCAATGAGAGTCTTCCTTAGATGGTAATGGAATTTAATACAGAGACCAAATTTCTTTGTCCTAAAACCTCAAGAAAACAAAAGCCACATTGATCTTGTCATTCCTTTGCTGATAAGGTGGATACTTTAAACATTATAGGGGCTTAAACACACACACACACACACACACACACACACACGGCATCCCTAGACAGTTCAAGATCATTTGTTGGTAGAATTGAGCAGAAGCCAAACTTCATGCCATCAAAGCTAGAAAGAAACCTTGAAGATCCGCTAATCTAAGGTTCTCTTTTACAGATTAGTAATCCAGACCCAGTGAGGGTACAGTGTTTCCAAGTAAAAGAACCTTGTAAATTTCCTAAATCCTATAACAACCAGTTTATTATTTGATATTTTGGGGAAAGAATAACTTAGGTCCCAATTGCTGTTGAATAATATTAAGTGTAGATGAGAAAAACAATGGCTCTCTACCCTCTGAAGGATTGCTAATTGAGTCTATGAAATAAACTGACAGTAGACAGATTAACAGGAGAAACGGCATACAAATTTATTAAGCACATGGGGGCATCACAAGAAAGAAAAGTGAGTATCCAAAAGCTCAGATCTAGAAGCATACATACCTTTTTTAAGGGAGAGCAAAGAGGGATGTAGGCCATTTATGGGAGAGTAAATTATTTGAGGCAAAATGAATGGGCCTTTAGAAGAAAAGTCTTTGTTAAAGTCTATGGGGACCATTGTTGACTTTCAGTCTTCTCTCCTGCAATACTTTTAATCTTCCCTTGTTGATGAGATTCTCTGGGAAGGGACTCCTGACAATTGTTTTCCTTCTGTGTTTAGTCAGATAAGGAAAGCAGAGAAAGCCCTTCCCTGTGGGGAGAAGAAACAGGAAGGCAGGAGAAGGTCAGACAGATGTTGGTTTTCAGCCTTTCAGTCTTGAGTTCAAAGTATTCAGAGTGCCAAAGCCCCTTACTATGGGGTATCATTTTCTGAGCCCCGGTTCTGGCAACTTTATTAAATAATCTACCTGTTTCTTAGCTACATTAATTATACATCCTTTAGCAGTTAACACCTGTACCAATCGCTTAACATAATAATATCTTACATGCATGTGCCCAAAGTACTTTTTTTCATTTGATGTTCACAATTCTACAAGGCAGGTGTTATTTCTAGGTTAGATGTGAAAGAAGTCTCAGTAAAACTCTGAAACAGGGTGCTGACATGCACTTTTCTGACTTTGAGTCTATTTTTCTGAACTCTGCACTTCAATTGCCTGCCTAAATGGTACAGTCCAATGAACAACATCTAATGAGTATTTACTAAGCATCTCATGTTACTTCATATTAATGGGCACTGGGGGGGCAATTTTTTTTTTTAAAGAATCACCAGTCACTCAAAGATGGAATGAGATCAATAGCCAAACGGATAGATGGAAATCTAGAATAAATGACATAAAGGGAATTTTCTATTTGGGAAAGTTTGGATTGGGGTATGAAAGATGGGGGCTAATTTTTTTGCAGCTTATCTAAGCCTGCTGGGGTCCCATCTTCCCAAACAGATTGTGTCTTACCATTTCCTGTGCCCCCATGCATTCTCTGGGGCTCCTTGCATAGGCTTCAAACTCCACTAGTATTATGTTAATATTTGTTGATGATGCTGGTCATTTTACCCTCCGGCTTTTAGAGCACTGGAGAGGTTCTATGTTGGTCCATAGGCATAACAGACTTTAAGTTATAGATTGAATTCAAGGAAAATAAATAACTTCATGCTGCAATGATTGTTAAATACTAAGTTACTCAACACAATGAAAGTCTGTTTTAAACAACTGTGTCCAACCAGGTTTTGCAGTTTAGAAGATTATCTTTGGAGGAACTCTTAAGTCAGTGAATTATTACATTCAGTAGGAGCTGTTAATACATCAAAAAGGCTTTAATCAGTCTAAAAGATCCTAATTATTTCCAAGTATCTTATCTTTACTGTTTCATTGATGTTCTATGTGGAATCAAACATGCAACAGTTTTCTAGCAGAGAGGGATGGGTGTCAGTACAATTCAAAGGCAAAGAATGCCCCTATTGTCAAGTTCATGGAGGAATTTTTCCTTGATGAAATTGTGATTAGGCTTGTGAGTTGCACAGGCTTGGAATTCTACTGCAGGAAGTCTTCATTCTATATTACCTTTTTGGGGGTCACATATTATAATTGGAATACTTCATAGCTCATTTATGTACATTTCCCCACTTCTAAAATCTTCCTGGTAAGCTTGGTGAGCAAATACTGTTTCTGAAAGATACAAGATATAAAGTGAAAATGGGATCTTTTATGTCCAAGAGGATTTTCATTCCTTTAATCATTAAATTCCTGAGTTGTAATCAATCCAATTCTGCTGTGGATTAGAGCTCATCATGAAGACTCTAGGGAGTAGTCTTGCCAGTAGGAGTTGACTTTTGATTCAGCCTCCTATTATTTCCTAAAAGTGCTAGTGTATTCAGTGAATTGAAAGGTAAGTGAGTAAATCAGGTTTGAACATCAAGACACACATTTGTAAGTACACATTCATGCCCAAGCCAGAAACCCTACCACAAAGGAGAGTTCCATTTACTCTGAGAGGATATAAAAATGTATGTCTGCCAAAAAAAGTTATTTTTTTAGAAAAATTAGACAGAAATTTATAAGCAGACACTATAGCACTAATATACCAACCAAGTGAAAATTTAAATGAGACAAGAAACTGTAATTTAAAGATTTTTGAATATGGTACTTGTAACAGAGTGTGTGTGTGTGTGTGTGTGTGTGTGTGTGTCTGGGGATGTATTGAATTTGAGAGTAATTTATGGAAAGTGCTGCCAGTATGGTATTTCAAATGCTACACAATTTGAATTTAAACTACTCAATGGGATCATTAAGATTATTATGCATGTTTTCCAAAGAGTTTGAATTCAAATGACAACTTAAAAAAAAAAGGATGCCCTTTAAAAACTGAAGGATGTTACCGCACTTATAGAAATTCATCCAGTTTGAAGTAGTTTACCACCTCCCCTTCTGAAAAAGTGCATGGTGATAATGTGATCAAGAGATAGGGATGTTGGAAAAACTGCATGTTGCAAATTCTTTTGATAAGTAAAAATAAACTGCAAAGCAGACTTTATGGGCAATGAGTTATTTCATTAAGCACAGTTGATAACAGAAAACCAGGAAGGGAGCAGGCACAGTGGCACATACCTATAAATCCAGTGATTTGGGAGGCCCAGGCAAGAAGATAGCAAGTTCAAGGCTAGACTCAGCAACTTAGTGAGATGCCCTGTTTCAAAGTAAAAAATGAAAAGGTCTGGGGATGTATTTCAGTCACATAGTGCCCATGGGTTCATTTCCCAGTGCCAAAAAAAAAAAAGAAAGAAAAAGATAATCAGGAAGGGATGAGAGAAACAGGATGATCACGGATCAGTGTGGGGCTGTTGGCATGGATTAGACAATGCAGACTAGAATGTGAAAAGTTCCTTTAAGCTCATTACTTTTGCCATTTGGTTGACTTTCTATGGGTGAATCTTGGAATATGCAGTTCTCTTTCATTTTTTGCCATGTAACCAAGTGAACAATGTACAATAGAAACAGAGGGGTGCTTACTCATTTTTCAAGGGTCTTTTTGCAACAGATTTTGCAAAGTGATTTTGCAATGGATTTACCATTATAGTTTTTTTTTTTTAAATCATGTAGTTCCAGTGATGGGAAATTTGCTAGCTCTCAAAGCAAATTTTCCTTTGTTGGATTCTCTAAAAGTTATAAAGTTATTTCTTGTTTTGGACAGAAGTTTATTTCCTTACAATATCCACTCATGATACTGAGAAAACTGCTAATACATCTTCCACTTGACAACCTTAAGTTCTCAAGTCCATCTGAATCTTCTCCTGTTCAAACTAAATTCTAGATCATTCATCTTTTTGTTGTCTGTCCTGGTATGCCTCTCCTTATCCTGACTACTTCTGGATTGATCTAGCACGTCTATATAATTCTAGTGTGGACAGTAGAATTTCCATTCCCTTAAACGAAGAAATTGACTTAATGGGACATATGGAACTTCATTTTTAAAACAAACAAGTGTAGCAACAAAACAAGAAGAGTCTGAGATATCTGATGTGCTTTAAAGTTGAAGGATAATTGTATAACACATCTAATTGAAGTGGAGTAAGATGAGGTGGTGTTGTACTAGGCCTTATTCTCTCCAGTCAATTTTAAGTAGAAGTGAAAGAAAATGTATGATGTTCATCATTTTCTATTGTTTTTAAACTATGTGTTTCATCTCATTCCAGAAGTAACTTACTCGCTCATAACATATTTAGCATTCTTGGTGTAAGTTCATCAATTGTTGAGTTAAAGAATGATAATAGCTATTTGGTGCTTTTCAGTTTGTGTGTGTGTGTGTGTGTGTGTGTGTGTGTGTGTGTGTGTGTGTGTGTATAAACATATACATATATAAAATTCAGAGGAGTCAGAGGATCTAAATGCAAGGTATTATGGCTACAAACCTTGTCACTTAGACCAGAGCATCTGTAAGTCAGTTTCTGTCACTTCTTAGTTTTTTTTTTTTTTTTTTTTTTTTTTTTTTTTTTGGCCTGGATAGGATATATTTGTAAATGGTTTGGGAGGACAGAGAGTTCTGATTTATGTACCCATATCAGAGGTGTTGACCATATTCACGGACTTTTTTGGTAGATTTGAAATCAAACCTGTGAGTTTCTAGAAGCTCTGAGCAGTGTTTCTTTACGGCATGAAGTCTCTCTGTTAAGCAGAGTGAATCTGCAATAATGTGAGGACAAGCAGCCTGGGGAGGGTCAAAACTGAAGCAGCAAATGGAACCCCTTGAAGCACTTTCAATAGAAGGCTCACTTTGTGTCCAAATCCATCCTCAGGACTGAGAGCAATGGGACTTCAGAAGAGGGTGACATTCCCAAGTGAATGGCATTGCAGTGAGGGAACAAACTCAATCTCAGGCTACTAGGCTCCACAAGGCCCTGTAGCCAGTGGTATGGTCCTGCAGAAGTCCAAGCTCACACTCAGTCTGGACTTTAATAAAAGTCTACTTGTCCTCCTCAACTCCCTTCTAACCTAAAAAAAAAAAAAAAAAACCTTCCTCCCCACTTTCCTAATCTCACCAATATCACTCCTGTTATGATTTAGATATGACGCATCCCCGCAAAGCTAATGTGTGAGACAATGCAAGAAGATCCTAAGGTGAAATGATTAGATAATCACATCTATAATCCAGTCAGTGAGTTAATCTACGGGTAGAGATTAAATGGGTGGTAATTAAAGGCAGGTAGGATGTAAGTAGAGGAGGTGGGTCACTAAGGGCATGCCTCTGGAGTTTAGATATTGTCCCTGGTGAGCAGAACTCTCTCGGCTTCTTGGTGCCATGTCCTGAGCTTTTTCCTCCACCAGGCCCTTCTGCTATGTTGTTCTGCCTCACCTCAGGCCCAGAGCAATGGGACTGTGTGCTGAGATTGTGACTGAGACTTCTGATACCATGAGCCAAGATAAACTTTTCCTCTTCTAATTGTTCTTGTCAGATCTTTTGGTCACAGCAACAAAAAAGCTGACTCCCCGGCCATCCTACCTCAAAACCACCTTCTACCTTTCCTATCACACATTGTTTCTGATTCATGTCTTTATCAGATAGAGCCCAAGTCCCTTTCAGAGGACTCCAGGAAACTCACATATTTAATCAAGAGTCCCATCGCAACAGCTCTTTCCAGTAACCCCAGTCCTGGGCAGCTGATTCCAGTAATGGAGGAGACGCATTCTTCTGTTAGGCAATGGATGACACTCTCAGAGGGGATTGAGCAATCTCCTTGTCCAGTTACCTTTAAGATCATGGATTTAGATGCTGAAAGGGACTTCTGGACCCAGACTGCAAGCACTGGAGAGTTTTTGGGCAAGAGGGAAGTTTTGTGTATATCTGTTGGACAGAACCCAGGGGGAGAATAAAACGGATTTTCAGTTTCTCCCTTATGTAAAACAGGAAGGTAGGCATGTGAAGGATACCCAGCATCCTGTCACTGAAAGGAAGGGAGCAGAATGACACTATGCAGAGCCCATTTGTCATTGACTGTGGGGTGGAGAAAGTGACCTGAAAAGACAGCATGAAAGTGAAACACAGGAAAAGGACCTCTTTGTACATGCATCCATGACATACTGTGCAGCAACCCCCCACAATATCTTACCTTCTTGGGAAAGGATCATAGTTATTCATTTGGGCTGGATATAAATTATCTAGTGATGCCAGTCTATCCCTCTGCAGTTAAAGGGAACTTGACGTTATTGGCAATCGCAAATATGTATCAGAAACATCAAAATCCAAAAATCCAAACTCAATATCTCTTGACATTCAGGACCATCCTTGCCATTTGGCTCAGTCTCCACATACAGAAAGCCACAAAATGTTATATAAAGCTCAACATTTAAAGTGAAGAGACATCTGTTTGAATCTAGACCCTGCTACTTTCTACTTTATAAAATGAAATGGCAGGGATCAAGATTCTTTGGATCTTTAAAGCAAGGATTTCTTGTCCATTAAAGGAGGCTGATAAAAGGAGGTACTTATCATGTTGGATTATCAGAAAGACTGACTGAGTTCATTTGGGTTTAAGTGCCTAACACAGTTCTTGCCTCCTAATGGATCTCTGAGATCATACCTTCTCTGTCAAATAGATATAAATATACCATAAGAATTTTTATTATAATGTCTTCCCTCAGTCTTTGTCCCCTCTGTCCTGTTACACTTCTCTGGCAATATTTCAGTCTCAATGAACCCAACCACTTCTTTTGGTTGCCAAAGCAGTTGAATGTTGCTAGAGAAAACACATAGCCAAGCACAAGGATATCATTAAAAGTTGTGACTAAACCAGATCTAGGCCTTGATTCCACTTTGCACCCCTACATTCTGCTCTCGAGTGTTTCATATATATGTGATCTATCCTGATTTCTAATTACCCTCATCCCCACTGCCTCCTTCTCGAGAGATATTCTTGCCTCATTCTTCATAGTAGAAATGGAAGCTACCAGAAGAAACTCCCTCAGATTCTGCTATCAAATATGATCTGTTAGATTATCAAATACCAGTTGGTCAAAATACATGCTGTGATCTCATTCTCTCATCATCATCACAGGACCATTACTTCATGGATTAGTCATCCTTTATCTTACACATTCTGCCTTTCCCTCTGAATTGGATTCTTCTCAACAGCATCAGGTTATATTTTAGCAGTGGTCCTTATTTTCTTCTATTGGTTCCACAGCTGCCTGTAGCTATTGATTTCTTTATAGCAAAAGTCTAAAAAATCAGTTATTAGAAATGCTGCCTCATTTTCTCATCTGGCATTCTGCCTTTCCTTTTGCCTGGCCCCTGTCTCTTCCACTCCTATATTGACCACATTGGCATCAGTGACTTCCATATTACAGGAACTATGGTTCTAGATCAGTGTTCATTCAATGTGATATCTCAGTGAGGGATGGTCATTGCATCCTTAAAAGCTTTCATCCCAACTTTCTTACCACCCCCAGACTCCTGATTTTATTTTTTATCTAATTTTCAGTTTCCTTTGCTATCTTGTTCTCTTTTCATGACCCCTAAAAGGTCCAGTTTTTCTGGGTTCCTTATAGATTCCTTCATTTTCTTTTTAGTCACTCTCATTTCCTCCCAACCTTTTTAAGTATACTGATATATCTCAAATAGGAACCTTGCTGTCATTGTTACTATTTTTTAGCCATTTTTGTAGGTATGTAGTGGTATCTCACCACAGTGTCAATTTGCATTTCCCTAATAGCTAATCATGCTAAACATCAGTGCTGGAGAGGAGTGGAGATACTGGCTCACTCATACTTTGCTGGAGGAATACAAAATAGTACAACCACTCTGGATAGGAATTTGGGAGTCTCCTTTACAGCTAAATCTACAAGTAGCATATAACTCACCAATCGTACTCCTAGGTTTTTATCCCAGAGAGATGGAGGCTTGTGTTCACTCATATATCTGTTCATAGTGGCTGTATTTATAATAGCCCCAACCTGGAAACAACTCAGATATACTTCAGCAAGTGAATTATTAAACTGTGGTACATTCTTACCCTGGAATACTGTTCAGCAATAAAAAGGAGGGGTTATTGATATATGCAACAACTTCTCCAAAGAGTACTATAGTGAGGGGAAAGGTTACATACTATGTGACTCTCTATATATTGTTCTTGAAATGACATTATAGAAATGGTGAACAGATTAGTGATTGTCCAGAGATAGGGATGGGAAGCAGGTAACTCTGCTACAGGCATTAGGGGTAAGAAGTAGATGCAGTTACAAAAGGGAAATAGAAGAGATCATTGTGTGTTGCACCTGCTCTGTATCTTAGCTGTGGTAGCAGACACATCTGTCAATACAGGTGATAAAATTGCCATAAAATTAAATATACGCATGTACATGTGCATACACATAGACACATGGACTAATGAGTAGAAGTATAACTGAAATATCTGAGTAAGATTGTATCGATATAATATTCTTTGTCGTAATTTCATACTATACATGTATAGTTTCATCCTTGGAGGAAAATGGATAAAAAGTTCGTGGATCTCTGTATGATTTCTTGCAACTTCAGGTGAATCTACAGTTATCAGAAAATTTAATGTTTAATCATTAAAGAATGACATTTGTGTATCTAAAATAAAAATGCTTGTTTTAGTTGCTAAAAGTCAAGTAATCATTAATATATAGAGAAATGAAAATGAAAAGCCCTTGCACAACTCCACAACTCTGTCTCCCCCCCCCCCTCTCTCTCTCTCTCTCTCTCTCTCTCACACACACACACACACACACACACACACACACACGGAGCTATGATCTCTCTGCCCTCTCACCTCCAACCCACAGTTCAGCTTCATGTGATCTGGTTTCTGTCCCATGGCTGCATTTACACCCTGCTCCTCATTTCCAGTGACCTCTTTGGGTTCTGAACACACTGAAGCCTTTTCAGTCCTTTCTATTCTTCATCCCTCTAAAGCCTTTAAAGATGTTGACACTATCTTGACACATTTTCTTCATTTGGCTTCTGTAATACCATATACTCTGGGTCTTCTTCCTACCACCACATTCACAACTTCCCACTCTTTTTAATAGATTTCCCTTCCTTTCTTCATTCCTTGAACTTGGTGTTTTACTGAGTTTTGCCCTAATCCCTCATCTGGTCTCATTCTGCACTGCTGAGTGATTTCATCTGCTCCCATGACTACAAATATCATCTGTGTGCTGAAAACTCTGTGGCCAAGATCTGCAGCCCAGATCTCTCTCTGGGCTCCAGACTATGAATATCAGTTTCCCAGACAGTCTTCCTAAATAAGCTTGTAGGTTCATGGTGTGACGCTGCACTTGGAAGCCAGGATTTCCCGCTTTTAAACCTTTCCACTCTGTGTTCCTGTTCGGTAAATGGCACTTCCTAGGTGCTCTAATTAGAGGCATGGGAGCTGTCCTGGACTCCTGCCCTTTTCCCATCTCTCCTCTCATCCACTCATTAATCAACTTCAGATGTTATACTTCTACTTCCTTCATTTATGTGGCACATTCCTTCAGAGTTCTTTGATGACTTCATCACCTTGAAGAAAAATTTCATACTCCTCCAACTAGCATGTAAAAAGGCTGTAACCACACAGACACACACACACACACACACGTGCACATGTGTGTACTCGCACACTTCTGAAGTGGGGACACTGTCTCTTCCCTCTGGCACTGGGCAAGTAAATCCATTCCCTTCATGGAATATGTAACTTCCTTACTTTCATCCCTATCACTAGCCAAGAATTATCCTCCTTCTAGTCTTAGATATCAGTTTTTCCTCAAGAATGAAAGTGATTCTTTACCATACCCAGCATTCTGTGATAGAATCTCCTGCTTGACCCCATCACAGCATTTAGAAGTTTGTATTTAAATTATCTATTTCTCCTGCAGCCCATTAAATACTGGTTCTCTCTAAGGTCAGGGATGGGATCTTGTTCCCCCTTGTGTTCTACATAGTAATCACTCAATACGTTTCTTGACAGAGGGGTTGAAGTGAACAAAGATGACATCATTGACTCTAAAGCCCTACACTTAAGCTAAAGGGGTGTCTGTGGGGTAAAGGGTCTTAAACTGGCTAAATGGTTCCAGTTTCTACAACCCTTATTTCTGCACAGCCCCTCACTTCTAAAACTTTTAGTCATTTCCTCTGGATCTTGCCAGCAATCTTCTATTTTCTTGTAGGTTCTCTCCGTCTCTCCTGTGTCATGTAGACTGGAATGAATCAGGGTCTGCTGACTTTTAAGTGTTGTGTCATCAGCCCTCTGAGCCCCTTCTCAGTTTCTGTGGCTGCTGTCCTCCTTGCTGTCTCCATCCCAGCAGACTTTGATGATCCTCCACATCCCTGGCAACTCTAACCCCAGTTGCTTTTTTTACCTAATATGTTACTTCATCCATAGTGAGTAGTGTTTTTTGTTTTGTAACAGTTACTATAACATATCTGATATGCTATGTATGAAAGTATCTCGCACTAGGAATCAGGAAAGCTGGGCCCACCTGGCTGAGCTGTTGCCTAGGAGACTGGCCTTAAGCAGGGGACCATACCTTCATAGCACCTGTCATTTTTAAGTGGATTCTGGTTTTGCTTGACTGCATCCCACTCCCTGAGTACAGGGGAAATTTATATCCTCCTGTAGTAATGAGAAGGCTACTAATCCCCTGCCATAATCTGACACCGAGATGCTTTTTAGTGTATTCTGAATGGATCAGCTCTAGTGATGTTGGCACGAAGACAAGACAAACCCTATGGTCTTCTAAACCAATCAAGTACCCTAGTTTTGCTCCTATTCCAGGCTCTATTTCCACTGCCTTCTCCCCTACTCTGTTTCCTCACCCCAGTTCTATATGCAGCCTAATCATGTGTATCCTATTATCAAAGTTTTTGGACAGCATAAGGGATAAAAATCTTATGCCCTTCAGAAATAACAATCTTATGCCCTTTCCTTATTCAGGAAAAGGTAGAACACCTACAATGATTCCCTCTTTGAGAACTGTTTTCCATCTTCCCTAGTTTCAGACAAAATCAGATGGATTCAGCATGAGCAGGCAGTGCTGTAATGTCTCCCTCTCCTCCCACCTGATGAAACTCACTTTCTTCACTTCACATTGCACTAAGCATTACCAATTTGGCTGCTGGTGAGAAGTGGGGACCTGAATCCTACCTTTCTATCCAAGGTTCCCACGAACCACTTGTTAAAGTTTGGGGGCAAGAAGTCAAGCCTGCACTGACTGCATTTTAGAATCATTCCTTCCCTCTGCTTTCCAAGAGCTGCTGTTAGCTGGCAGAACTACCTTATCCATGCGATACATCTAAAAGCCCAGTGATTTCTTTGAGAAGTAAATAAATCTGGCTGACTGTGAGGCAAAGCAGAAACGGCAAAAAGCAAGGAAGAATAGCTGAGGTTAACTGGTTGCTTTTCGTCCACACTCTTAATACATATTGAACTCTGGAGGAAAGAAAGTAAAATTGAAGTGGGTTTCTGTGCTCAGCCACCCACCCTGATAATTAGACCTTTGGGATTTCCTGAGGCACTGCATCCGAGTATCATCTGTATGGATAGTGTAGGGCAAAGATGATGCTAAGTGTAGTCTTAAACATCCTCTCCATTTGGTGTGATGGAAGATTCTTACAAAGAAAAACAGAAGTGGCAGAGTCTTGAAACTTCCACAGAGAAGTAGTCAGGACTGGGGACTGCAAGTGAGTGTGCCTCTAGTCCCTCTGGTGGGCACTGGTCCACATCACAGGAAGCCCAGCTGTGGTGTCTGTTAGCTTTAAGCAACTCTGAGCATCTGGCAGACAGCTCTAGAGGCAGAGAGAAGTTTCTTTTGATAGAACAAAGAGATTTTAAAGATACCCAAGTTGAACCTTCCTTTCTCATTGTGCTAGTGGAGAAATTGCAGCTCAATCATGGATCTAACCAATCGTTTCACTAATGTTCTGAAGCAAGAGTAGCTGCCAGTCTACCCTTGATGTGAAGCCTACATGTATGGGGCATATGCACCTTATTAATTAAGCAAAGGGGTATTCAAGTCTTCTTGAGGGGCGTCCCCTTCACATATAGGTATGTGAGCAGTTTTCCTAGCCTCTCATTTGGTTGTGTTTACTATCTCTTATAGTCAGCTTTTTCACTACTGTGATCAAAAGACCTGACAAGAGCAATTCTAGAGGAGGAAAAGTTTATTTTGGTTCTTATGGTTTCAGAGGTCTCATTCCATAGATGGTTAACTCCCTTGCTCTGGGTCAAAGGTGAGGCAGAACATCATGGCCCAAGAGTGTGGAGGAGGAAAGCAGCTCAGGACATGGCAATCAGGAAGCAGAGAGAGAGACACATTACAGACTAGGGACAAAATATATACTCCAAAGGCACACCCCTAATGACCCACCTTTTCCAGCCACACCCTACCTGCTTGCAGTTAACCACCCAGTTAATCCCTATCAAGGGATCAACACACCGATTAGGTTAAGGTACTCCTAACCCAATCATTTCACCTCCAAACTTTCTTGCATTGTCTCACACATGAGCTTTTGGGGGACACCTCATATCTAAACCATAACACTGTCAGTGAGAGGAGTTATAGCCTAAGGTCCTGGGGCCAGTATTGTCAGTGTTGGGACAGAGCTGGAAATGGTATGGTCACCTCAGTTCTCATGCAACTCACATCTCTGTACCTGAAAGGGGCTTGGGTCTTCTGTGTAATAAAGTGACTTGTTTATGTATGACCTCCAGCCAGCCCTTTCTCACTGAGACTCTTCATGAGCCTCCAACTTTATAGACTTGAACGGGCAGAAATCATGGCAAGAAAAGATAGTTTTCTTCAGGCAATGAATTCAGCTTGATTTTAGGAGCTATCTTCTTAAGCATATTACAGTTTATTCTCTGAGGTATATTATCTATACATGGACAATTTATATTGATATTGGTAGTTATATTGAGGTGTGTCTTGCTGTTTCTATTCTGACTGCATCTACACCCGATTTTTTTTTTTTATGGGTTGGGATCTGATGGCCAGATCCCAACCCATAACAATAAAATCAGAATCTCTAAAAGTGAGACACAGACATTGACATTTATTATTACTTCAAATAATTTAGTAATCAAATATGACATAAAAGGCTAACTTTCAATGGCTCATTTAGGAAGAAAATAACTCCCCAGTCCCCAGTTACCACTAGCATAAAAGGTGAATTCTCTCAAATTTTCTGGCATTTTCTACAACTGCAGATTAAGTAACTTTGTCATCATGTCCTACCACTCTCTTGCTCCCAATTTATTTTTAGCTGAAATCATATTAGAGGACAAGGAGGGGCAATAAAAGAGAGTGACCTTTTTCAAAACAACTTTTTTGTGTTGGAAAAATGATTCATTGAAAAAGCCATGGCTTTGGGATTCTTCTCAAGAAAGCGCTTGATAACAGTTAATATATGCTCAGAAGCATACCTAAAGGGATCCTCCTTTATTTTCACTAAAGAAGGTCTTAGGTCAAGGCTGTTGACAACCTGGCCATGACAAGAATTGCCTTCCACATTGGAAAAGAGCTAGACAAAGCAGAAATGAGATCCAGTCCCAACCTGTAGTTCTAAGACCACAGCAGCAATGGAGTAGCAGAACTGGGTGAACAGCTGTGCTGGAAGTAGATTTAATTCATCAGACCTACCCTTATACTTACATATCCTTTTGCTTACTGAAAGTGTTAAGAGGAAATATAGCTCAATTATGAATCTACATAAGTATGCGTGCCTGTGTGTGTGTGTGTGTGTGTGTGTGATTTCCTTAATATCTTACATATTATTTGGGCAGATAATGTTAATTGCTATAGCAAACAAACCTCCAAAGCTCAGTGCTTTAACACAATAGAAGTTGATTCATTCTAATAATATGCCATTGAGCGAGTGTCGAGCAGCTGCTTTCTACTTGGGAATGCAGGGACATGGGCTTGCTTCACCACTGACTCCACCATTCTGCAGAGCCCAGGTGTCCTGGGCTACATTCTCTGCATCTGGCAGATGAGGGAAGAGAGAGCATCCAAGAGCTAGTGAGGTGGTGGTGGTGGTAATGACTGCTGGCCAGACTTGGAAGCGTAACACAGTGTTCCTTTAGTGATACTTCATTGGCTGGGACTAGTCACTTGGCTGTAGTTCCAAGGAAGACTTGGAAATATGTCCACACTATGTGCCCAAAAAGAAGAGGAAGTGGTTAGATGCACATGTAGCTGATATTCCCCTTCCTCCTCCTCTTCCTCCTCCTCTTCTCCTTTTCTTCTTCCTCTCCCTCTCTCCTTCTCCTTCTCCTTCACCACCACCATCATCAGAGCTCAATTTGAATGGGTATACCTTCCTGGAATTTTCCAAATCAGATTTCATGGCTTATTTATCTTTCTCCATATAATTCTTTTTGTCTCTTTTTATATATTTTCTATAATAATCTGATTTGAATTCATGACCAATGAATAGATCTAGTTTTCCCCAGCTGGATAATTTAACATCTAATTCTTCCACATTGACTATTGGGTATTACCTTTTATTATAGAGGGAGAAAAAAATATAATTTTTTGTTCAGTTATTCAACAAAGCTCAGATGAAAGCTGGGAGTTCAGTGGTCAGCAAAAGCAGACTAGTGCCTGATCCCTGGAAGTTTCTCTTCTAATAAGGAAATTGACAGAATCTTTTAAAAGAAAGGGGCATTGTCCCAGGAGAAGTAGAACAAAGGAACTTGACCTAGACTGGAGGGGTCAGGGCAGACTCTGCTGAGGAAGTGGGACTCAACTGAGCTGTGGGGAGCGTGTAGGAGTTTAGACATCTCAGACAGGGTGGCCTGCTGACCTAGGAACTGAAAGAAGGCTCATGCGGTTAGAGCTGAGATTGAGGGAGAAGTGTGATGCCAGATGTGTGTGAGAGGTGGGCCGTGAAGAACGCCAGCCTTGCTGAGCTTGTTGGCCTTTCTCCCAAAAGTAAAAGAAAGTTCAGCCATTTTATTACTCCTTACACCACTCATCCATCACAGGCTTTTCCTGAAAGATCTTTGGCAGTAGGGGGGATAGGGAAGCAGCTTCATGAGTAAGTGGATGGCAGACCTTTTCCCTAAGCGTTGTGGTTTTTAGCCACACACCATGTGTTCCACATCTCTCCAGCTCTCCTCATTGTTTCCTAGAGCTAAATTGTAAGATGAGCCTGAGCTAAACACAGCTGAGCTAAAAACACAACCTGAGAAGGGAAAGGTTTTTCCTGTCCCAGATGTGAGCCCAGCTGTGTATGTCCCCCCACACGACTTAGTGAAAGACACTTTGGATTTGGAGCTCCATTTCCAGTCCTTTCTTCTACTAACTGATTCCATCTTAACAGATTTCTGACAAAATTTTCAAAAAAACTTTAGGTTAGATCCTTCATGTTCCCAGGTCAGGGTACCTTCCACTTTTCTAAACGGATCTCATTATAGTTCTCCCTTCTTTATAATGTTGAAAATACCCCTTCCGATTGAACCAGATCTCTTAGACTTCCCCTTCTTTTCTCCTCACTGAAATGGCCTTTTTCATCTTCTAAAATGAACTAATTTTAAAATTGGAGCTCAAAACTCCCACCTCTAACAATGAATTGGGTAATTTATTTTTCCCCAAGGAACAGAATAACTGTTGGATGGATTGCCTTTAACTAGTTGTCATGGCAACACAAACAACCCCGAACTCCAGACGAGTGACTGAGAGCTTTGGTGACTTGACAAGGCAGGGGTGCAAAACCCACAGGATATGAAGTCTGTCTTAGTTCTGGGTTTGCCAGAAAGCCAAGGTCGAGCCGACAGAATGTTCTTCCTCAGTGTAATTTACAGGTCAAGGATAACGGTGCATCCTGTAGAAAAGAGTATAATTGATAATTGAAGGTGGTGGTAAAGCATTTTGAAGTTATTCCAGTCCAGTCTGTCTCTGAGGCTTAAACAGTGAGTGTTCCTATAGATTAACTGCTGCCCACAGATTAACATTATGAAATCTTCTAGATATAGACATATTGGAGAGATCAAAGCCTTGCCTCTGACCCAAATCATTCAGTCTCACCTCATTTCACACATCCTATACTTCAACCATCCTGACCTTCTTTGTGTTCCCTGAGAAGTCCCATCTCTTCCTGACCTCTGCTTTTCCTTATTCTGTGCCAGGCATTAAAATGCCCATCCACATCTTTTTGTCTGAATTTTATACAACCAGTTCCATTGCCATCTTATCCCTGAAGTTCCCCTTTATCTCCTAAGTTGGAAGTCATCTCTCTCTTCTTATTTTATGACATAGGTTATCTTAATTTATATGCTTATGCATTTATGTGTGTATATCTTATATTCTCTATAAGAGCAGCTTTTGAGAGAAAGACCTATAACATATCTTGATTTCTATTTCCTAGAGCTCCTTCTAGTGGGAAAAAATGCTTTGAGGTCAAGAAGCATTAAGCTTAAGCTGAACTCTATGGTAAAAACATCTGTGAACTTGGACAAGTTTATTAACTTCCTCAAACCATCTACCTTCTTCATGAGGAGAATGAGAATATCTCATTCTTGAGGAATAAACTTTCAAGAGAACTCCAGGGTAGGGCCTGACACAGGTACTCAGAAAGAGCATTTTATATCGTTCATACATTGTGTTTCTGTGGTTAGCATTTAATGTTTGCATTACACATAAACTACAAGTAACAGTGATCATTTTAAGTAGTCACTGAATACTTATGAGGTGCATTTCATCCCTTGGGATAGGTACTCTGATGCATCCTATTCAGTAAAGGGGAAAACGGACCTAGAGAGCTTGGGCAGCCTGTCCATAGATATTAGAGAGAACTCCAACTTGAGTTTAATCAGTCTCTAGGACCAGCTCTCTTGATGCTGCATAACATGCTTTCTCATACAGTAGCCAGTGGAACTCATAAATCTTGCTCCCTCCAGGAACAAAATAATGTCTGCTCTCTGTCCTGGACATTTGAAGATAAATCTCAGTTCTCCCATCAACAGCTTTCTCTCCAGGCTAAACATCCAAGTTCATTTTCTCTTCCCTCACAGGTCAGCTTTGCAGCTCTCTCCCTGTATTCATCTTCATTGCTTTGCCCTGGACAGGATCCAGTTCTTTTATGTACATCTAAAGTGTACATAAAACACTTGGCTGTTTGGTTGCTTTGAGAGACTACTCAAAATGTGGTTGCTTTGCAATACTACTCAGGGAGGTGGGAGAAATCGATGATATGTAATACCTCGTATCAGGCAACACTTTAGTGAGACCTTAATATGACCACATGTTGACATGGTCAGGCACTCATGACAAATTGGGGAGCCTGAGCTGCGAAGATGTTGACTAGAATTAAGGGAATGAATGTCTAAGAGAAAGGAGGTTTTGAATTCTATGAAGCTTCTGTCTAGATTTTATGTTTAGATTTTATGAACTCTGTCACTTGCGAGTGAATTTTCATGCTCAGTATCTTAAAATACAGCTGCAGTTTGGGTTCCACCCTCTTCACTTAACAGGGTGATTAACTATTTGTGATGAATAATTATTTAATTGCCAGTTCAGCTACATGTGTGTGGGGTTGTTTTGCTTCTTTCCTCTTCAGTGTAAGCCAAGTCTTTGCAATAATAAAAATAATCCAGAATTAGTCAACTGCCTTTTAACAGGTTTTCACTCACTCTGCCTCAGCAATAAGGTTCCAATTTTACAACATCACCTTTTGCTTTAAAAAAATAAATAAATAAAAGCCCCTGCTCAGTCAGTTCGATTTTTAACTCTCACAGCATCTCCAGTAACTGTTGACAGAGTCTGTACTTCCCTTTGAACATTTTACTCCATCTTTGGATAAAAATTTAATCAGAAAGAATTATTGCTCTTATAATACCCATTTAACCTTTATATTCACAGTAGATACAAAACCACTTAAAATTTAAAGCTCTCTTTTTATGGACTTGTATGCTGATCCACTTTTTCACAGAGATAATTTTTGCATGAGTCGTTGAGGCAAGACATGCCGGCCACTGCAAACCTCCAGGCTTCTCCATTGACTGATTTCCCTTTCCATGTACTCTTTGCTCAATTAATTATTTTAACAGTGACTTGCTGTTTTAAGGGAAGTTCTTTATTAATGCCACTAAATCCTTTTTTATAGTTGTAATCCTTCTGTCCATTATTAGAACTATTTCATGTTTTCTGTCTTCAGAATGTATAAGTGCTTAACTTCCCATAAAGTGTGCCTGGCTATCTTAATTTTATAGGCTTTACTAGCAAAGAGGTGTATACGTATCAGTAGGGAACAGACCCAGGGTCTTGAGTTTAATATGTAACAGACTTAAGATTCCTTATTTGAACAACTTATATGTCTAAAGACAGATGATACACTACAGTGTTCTTCTCTTTTAATTTTCTTATCACAAAAGTAATTCATCTTCCAACTCAAACCAAATTTTATAGAAATTTCTAAAATAAAGAGTGAAATTCTTCTCAAGACCTCTTCCTAGACGAAGGCACTGTTAAAGGTCTGTGTGTCTACTTCTGGAATTTTTTATACACCATGAAAATAAATATATGCAGATTATGTGCACACAGTGAGACACATATTATTCTGCATCTTCTTTTTACATTTTCCCCCAACAATGTATAGGTCTGGTATCTTTCTCAGAATGATAGTGCATATGGGTCTTAGTCTTAAATTTTAATGGTGTCACAGAATTCTGTAGAATGTACAATCCATAACTCCCTCAGTCATTTCCCTATTGATAATAATTTATATGTGTTCATTTTTTTCTGTTTTTTTTTTTTTGCCATTAAAGGCAAATATCTTTGTGCAATTATCTTCATGAAGTTTTGACACTTTCTACAAGATAGATATCTGGGATAGACTTGCAGAATCAAAAATACATGCACATTTCCATTTGATACCTACCAAAACAGCCCTCTCAAAAGAGGGCCTTGATTCATTCTTGTATAAGATCATCTGAGTCCCCATACTTTCACTAACCTTGAGCATGTTCCGTCTTTTAAATGTTTGCCAAAAAGGTTGTCTAAAAACAGGATTTCATGTTTTAATTTGCATTTTAAAGGATTTTTTAGTGAGTTTAACATCATTTCCTATGTTAAGTAACCACCTTACTTATTCCCATTATTTGTCCATTTGGGGGGATTGGGTTATTCATGTTTTTCTAATCAGTGAATTGGAAATTATATGAGTTTTAACCCATTTTGAAACTGTTCCACAGTGACCTATGAGTTCCTTGGAGAATAGCGTGGGTGGGGAGAAGCAGCCTGGCGGGCAGGGCTCCCTGGTATTCTAAGTCTCCTTCCTCTGTGCCAATCACAAATGTTGATCAGGCAGAGTAGCTCAGTTTTTACCTGCATTTCATCTTAGGCTTTGAGCTTGAGATGAAGCAGTGGCTCCTGAGGCTAAAAAGACGTATTCAAAAACTCCTAGGGGAGACAGAACTCAGATTTGTCATAAAGAGATCTGTCCCAGGCTCTGCAGCTTAGACTTTTCAAATTGGAAGAGCCTTTAGAGATTAAGTAAGTTCTTATTTTATTGCAAACACCCATGTAATACAAACTATATGGTTCATATCCGTTGATATGCATAAGATACTAACAGTATTGTCATGAATTCCATCATATATTCCTAGTAATATGAATTGTATTCCTGATAATAACTTCAACATATATTTGGAAACTTGTGGTACTCATCTGTAAGCAATGCTCAGAGCTTGTTTGTTTATTATTATGGTGCAGAATTACTTATTTATTATCTGCTAATTTATTGAATACGTAGATGATGTGTTCATATGAAGACTTTGATAACTCAAGGGCCCACAAGAATATGCTGTCCACAGTCGTGAGGAGCTGATTTGATACAAACTTTCAATTCTGTTAGTGGAGAGAGCATCTATGTAGACATTCAACCAGCTAATACCGGATCCTTAGTGTCTTGACGCCTACTGTGAATACTTTTCCCCACTTTGCCATTCCCTTCTGGGCAACCTTGGTTGGCTCCTTTTAACTTCTAACCTTCAGTTCTTTCTTGTCTTTTTCAATGAGAGTAATAATGCACACATTGACATCCTGACTAGGATGGAAATGGATGGAAAATGACTGTTTTTACCTTTTGAGAATAGAATCATGTTGTACAAAAATGTAAAGAATTATCTGAGTATCTATTGCCCTTCGTTATAATGTTAAAAGATTGCTAGTTTCAGCAGTAGCTGCAGTAATTAAATATGTTTTTTAGCATATTACTTTATCATGTAGGAGAGTATTGATATTTTATTTCCAGGCTCTTCTGAAATGAGCTTGCTTTTTCCCAATTTCATATTTTGGATCTGAAAAGGGAAAAAGAAAAGATATAGCTGTGGCACTCATTCTTTCATTCTCTCTGAAATAAAAGCAAAATAATGACTCTAAATGGTCAAAGTAATAGCCTGAGGGCTTTCTTTTCAATGTTTCTTTATGTGTACCTTTTAAGAAGGACCTAGTTTCTGCACTTATCTACAGAATTCTGTTATACCAGTTTAATCATTAAATAAGACTTAATATAATAGATTTTTCAAAGACTTATTCAAAACAGATTTTTTTTAAAATGGGAAAGCAGTGGATATTTATATGATAAGATAATATATGACCTTCCTTTTTATACTCAGAAATCTTTATTTTCTTTAAAATTTTTATTTTTATTATTTATAATAAAATGTCATGTCACAATTATTCATTCAGTTCAATCAGCAGCTACTCTAGAGTCTTTGGATGCAACAGAGAACAATACAAGCAGAAACCCCTGCCTTTAAGATCCTCTCATTTCTAGGGGGGAGAAGACATAAAATAATAACAAAAATCAACATAATACAAAAGCAAACAGTATAACATATTAGATGGTGATACATGCTATAGAAACAATATAAGCATAGCAGAGATGAAGGTTGCACTTTGCAACAGAACCATCAGGGTAGACTTTCTTTGAGAAGACCATTTTTATGCAATGACTTAAAAGCCATAAGGGAATGTTCCTTCAATGTTGGAGGATCTTAAAGAGGAGTAGTAGTAGTAGCTGAAGAGAAGGGAACAAACTAGAGAGTAGTAGGAGATGAGGTCAGAGATAACCTAGGGAGAAGAGTGCTTCTCTCTTAGAACTTTGTAGTCCCTTTTAGGGGCCTATTTAAGGAGCATATTACTTTTATGAAGAATTTTAATTCTTCATTCTAACTTACAAAATTAGTGATAGAAATGCAAATTATTCTATCAATTCCAGGCACCTAACAATAGACCAACAAAATTACATACTAAGAAGTATTCAATAGGCTCCCAACTTTTCTCAAAGCAAGGAACTAGGATGGTTTAGTTGAATCTCCTTTTATGTGAAGAACCAGGACTCAAAAATTAAAAGTCTATTGGATAACACCCATTGTGTATCTGTTAAAATAATGGTCTTACGTGTAATATATTAAATATAGGCACATTCACATATTGATGAAACTTGGCTAAATTATCACAAAGTGAGTGCTATTGGACCACCACCCTGAGAAGAGAAGTTAATACTAGCAGTAACTCAGGAGGAAGCCTCCTTCACCCCAACCCTGTCTCTTCTGTCCCCAAGAAGGCCACCATTCCTGCTTTTAACACAACGTATTCATTTATCTACTTTTGTTGTACATGTTTTTTAGGCAGCTTTCTTTTTTCCTGTTTTGTTTTTGAGGCTCTTGTAAGATTTTAGATATAGTCATAGTTCACTAATTTTCTTCTAGAAGTTTTCTGTTTTGGTCTTTGCTCATTTCAAGTTAATCTTTATATAAGGTGAACAATGTATGGATCAGTGTTTCACTTTTTTCTTTCTTTTTTAATGTGGATGCTCAATTGCTTCAACACCATTTTATTGTAAATTAATTAAATTTATGTGGGTTATCATTCTTTCATTCTCTCAACCATATAAATGATCTAGATCATGATATAAAGGTCTATTTTGGGATTCCTGTCCTGTTACTTCAGTCTATATGTGTGTCTGTTTTCCAGTTCTCTCCCTGTGTGGATGATAACAGTTTTGTAGTAAATCTGAAAAACAGGCTGTATAATGTGTTCCTTTTTCAAGATTATTTTGATTCTTCTAGTTACTTTGTTTTTCATATGAATTTTTTAATCAGTTTTTGCAAAAATCCTGCTGGGATTTTGATTGGAATTGTGCTGAAATCTATGGATCACTCTGAGGAGAAGTGACATATTAATAATACCAAGTCTTCAGATGATTTCCCAGTCCTCCAAAAAAGTAATAATATTGAGTCTTCCAATTCATTAATATATTATTTATTTCCATTTACTTAGATTTTTAATTTCTGTAATCATTGTTTCACAGTTGTCCACAAAGAAATCTTGTGTATATTTACAAGATACTTAAAGAGTTATTTCATAGTTGGGGTGCTTTTATAAATGCTACTTTTATATATATTTTCAATTTCCTAACTGTTCATTGTTACCATATAGAGAAAAGCTTGATCTTTATACATTGATCCTATATCCTATGACCTTACTAATGCTGTTTATGGAGTTGAGGAAGCTCCCTTATATTTCAATTTTTCTGAGAGTTTTAATCCTAAAAGGGGATTGAATTTTGTCAAATGCTTTTCAGCATCAATTGATACACTAATGATATTTTCTTCAACAGATTATTAGTATGGTAGAAGGCATTCACTACTCTTTAATATTATATCATCATATCTTTACCAAAATAAGCCCTAATTGTGTTGTTGTACTAATTGTTTTCAATATTGTTGGATTTAATTTGCTGGTCATTTGTTACAGAGTTTTGCATCTATGATAGGGCTACTGGTCCATAGGTTTCTTTTTTGGCAATTTGTTTTGTTGGTTTGATATCAGGGAAATGCTGAACTCCCAAAAAAAAGGGGCCATGTATTCTCTCTTCTTTCATTGTTCTGGAAGAATTGATGTGGAATCAGCATTATTATTTCAATGTTTGTAGAATTTGCCTGTGAAGTCATCTGGACCTGGAGTTTTCTTTATCAGAAGACTTTTATGTACAAATTTGATTTATTCTTAAGAACATTTTGACAGTTCACATTCCTCAAGAAATTGATCCATTTCATCCTAAAGACTGAAATTTATAGGAATGGTGGTGGTTTACAGTATTTCCTTATTATCATTTTAAGTCTGTAAGTACTATGACAGTGTTTCTTCTCTCATTCATGATATTCGCCACGACTGTCTTATTTCTCTTTCCCCTGGGTCAGTCTGGATGGAGTATTTCCATTTTGTGGATGTTTTGCCTCAAGAATCAGCTTTCAGTTCCATTGATTTTTCTCTCCTGTTTTCAGCTCTCAACTACGATTTCTGTGTTTTATTATTTCATTCCTTTTGCTTGCAGCAGGTTTAGTTGGTTTCTTCTTCTTCCTTCTCCCTCCTCCCTCCTCCTCCTCCT